>NC_134688.1:468434596-468734596 GCF_050947455.1 Rhinoderma darwinii | reverse complement strand
GCAGTGATGTCACAGTTGTGGGATAATGTGCACAGTGATATCACTGTACAAGGATAATACACAATGGGATGCCTTAGTTCCAGAAAATTCTACTTAGCGAAGTTACAGTACAGTAATTGAACAAAAAGTGATGTCACAGTACAGTAATACGGTGATGTCACAGCATAGAGATAATTTACACAGTGATGTCATATGAAAGGGATAATGCACATGACATCATAACAAAGGAATAACACGTGAAAAAATGTCGCCTTGCACACAGTGACATCACCGCTGTGGTCACGGTTCAGGTATAATACACACAATGATGTCACAGTGCAAGATTATTGCATAGTCACATAGTGATGCCACAGCACATGGATAATTCCCACAATGATATCTGGGCATAGGAATGTTGCACACAGTGACATCACAGCACTGAAAGAAACAGAAACAAATAATGATGTCATAGTGCCGGTATAATGCACGCAATGATGTCACCGTAAAGAAATATTGCATATAATGATGTCGCAGAAGAGGGATAATGAACACAGCAGAGGAACATGGGGTTCCATAGCAAATCTTAGCCCTGAGGGCCCCCACTGTTGTTGGGCCCCATAGCAGCTGCTGTGCTACCCAAGTAGTTAAGCCCATGACTCTATAACGAAGCAGGGAATTCGGAGTACTTTGTCTTAAAAATGCAGCTCCAACCCATCTAAAGATATATTATGGAATTAATTATAACAAATAGTGCATTGCATGGAGCGCTCAGTTGGGGTGGGGCCCGTCTACATTTTTCTATGGGACCTTATGATTACTGTGTTGGCCCCTGCTGCTATAATTAAGGTAGAAGGGGGTTCAAATGTTTGAAAAAAACATAATTTATTGAGATGAGCCCTTCTCAATAAATTATATGTTTTTCTCAAACATTCTACCTTAATTTCAGCAGCGCCGTTTACGGTCCACCAATTTTTCTCCCGTCTGCAAATACTTTATAGCGGTAATCACCTCTAGTTACCAAGAGGTGAGCATAATTGACCTTCCCCTGTTCTATTATCCCAATTATCCTTGGTGATCTGGACTATGTGGCGCCATGCGTTTTTCGCTTCCTTCTCCACCTGCTGGTATAAAACGTACACAAACAATATGTTCGGAAAAAGGGTCGTCCTACTTCAATTGGCACCAAGAAAAAATAAGCCCTGCCCCTTTAGTGTGGCTCCACCCATTTTGTATAAAATGAGAAATAATGGCTTGTTTTCAGAATTTATTTTGGGTTTTACAGTTCTGTTTTTGGGAGTGACCGTCCCATAACTTCTTCATTGGAATTGTAGGTTCTCTTGAGAAAGAATCATTATGACTTTTCTCCAGCTCTTACTCAATTTCTTTTCTGTATTCAAGAACAATGGCACCGACTGTCTCCGTCTGGAAAGTCAGACGCCCAGATCAATGAATAATCAGAAAGCGCAACACAAAAACGGGGAAATATAGTGTCATGTGATCTACCGAGGAAAAAACAGCAATTTCAACCAGTCATATTGCCGAGCTATTCCAGGCACTATGAAAGGGAATCTATATTTACAACACAGGAAAAAAATAATTACAGGGCTCCTGTGAGAACAACTTTTTTGCCTTTTTCCCTATGACAACTCTTGCTGTGCTTTCTCTAGAGGTGTAAATTGAATCTCCTGGCCGGATGCAAAATCTATTACAACCCCCTTCAATTATCACGTGTCATTTGTAGCACTGCAATTCTCGTATGTGACATTCGGGCCGCCGAGGCCTACATGCGACTGCGTTTGCTGCAACCCCTATATGCTTTCCAAGCTCAGTAACGTCTCATAGACACTGGGCGATCAATCAGATCTTTTTATTGACTTTCTAACCTAGGCTAGAAAAGGGGAAGATGGTTTTCTTATTGATTCTGAAGAAGTACAGCGTCTCTATGATAACACCGACATGGTAAAGCGCAGGGGTAGAAAGTGTTGTCATGGGGGCACAAGCACAAAGGCTTTATGATGTAACATTTTCATCTGTCCCGAAGCTCGGAGCCTCCAAAGGCCTCAAGAATGAGAGGTCATGTTGTCAATGGAATTATGGCTATGCATACATCTTAACATTTGATCCCTGATCGCTGGACATTGGAAGCTCCACCCACTATGCTCCAAAACAGTCCGGAAACCCCTCTTTTTATGCAAATCCCAAACTGCTTAAGGTCCAGTTGGCGAGGCAGTCCAATGAAAATTGGGACTGTTATCAGGTATGAATGCAATCATGCTCATCAATTGATGAGAACACCGTGAGGATTTTGTAAAATTGAGAGCTGGAGCCCCTAATGGTGAAACAATGGTGAAGGTAATGGTTACAAAACCCCCAGTCCAGCATAAAGGGACACTAACCAAATAGAAAAAAATAAATGCCACTCTTCCTCAAGCCCCTGAAAGTAATAGTCATATAAATGTCTGGGTGAGAAACAGAGCTCCTCCACCTCCCAGTTTATTTTATGTGAGGTATGTGTCAGAAGGGGGAGCGGCTTAGCAAAGGGGCCAAGCTTAGCCTTGCTCGGTCTCCATTGCAGAAAAAATAGACGGAAAGGTTTCTGTTTCGGCAAGCTGCCTCCCAGCCAGGGACAAAGCATCCTAACCCCTGCTTCTTTTCCCAAACCTCTTCCTTTGCATGCTCTAAGGCTGCCGGGAATTTATTCTTAGTTTAATATTTTTAATGTTCCTTCAAAACCATCTTCTAATAAGTCACCATTTCCATTCATGTTACTGTGCCCAAAAGGGTTCGAGTGCCCTATGGTGCGCCACGGCCCTTTCCTTTTTTTAGGATTGTTGGGCTCTCAGCTTATGCCCTGAGCACATCATTTTACTGAGATATCATAGAAGATGTTCTATAGATTCATTTCTCCTTTAAGTCTACATCCAGATAATCCCCGGCCTAGCTATTCCTGGTACACCAGCCTTATTTTATGTTCTGTAAGACCCTGTGACAGATGTTTTAGGATATCCGCTATCTAAAAGAGATCTATTTTATAGACCTGCCATAAACTGAGATATTTCCTAACACGGATGTACATATATATCTCTGGCTTGAGCCACCGACGTACGCGGCAGCCAAACAGGTGCCCATATTCTGGAATTCTATGTAATCCTACCAGGAAGAGAAAGACAGATGATTCAGGGTCCATCATATGATTGTTGATGCCCAAATGTTTTTTTCTCTCCCGTAATGAAAGACAGATGATAATGCACTGGCACGTAGCTGGGCGCGAGGAGTGATATCCAACATGCCGAAATTATTGCAGGCTTAATTTAGGTGACACTAATCCCCTTTAAACAGTAGAGCTGATAAAACTTTAGTAACCGTCATGATCAAAGCCGTGCGGCTCCTTATTAATGTTCTGCATCAAATAAATCCCAGACAAAAAAAAAAAAATTAGACCTTAAAAAAATTGTTGGCCTTCCGGGACTATGTGAACACTTGGGATTGGGAAATGAATGTGTTCTGCTGGATTGTGATAACATTGTGTAACTGCAATATGCCGCAGGTGAAATAGCCCCTGAAACATTTCCTTTGCATGTGAAGAGAGCATTTACAAGTGCACGGTCCCTTTACTTCCTCTACTGGGGATACACACCAGTCCTGACCTAAAGTCCCAACCTGTTCTAAAGTTACTGGAAATGAATGCAAGTCATGAGCAGAGTCTCTTCTATATGAATCAGCCCCGAATGTTGGACCTAAAAACAACATTGAGTTAAAAGGTGGACATTCCCATCAAGATATTAAAGACTAAGGGCTCATTGACAGGCACACGGAGCTTGTACGGCAGCGCATGGCGGCCATGCGACTCTTAGGTACGCTGAATATGAAAGAGAACATCTTCAGGATTGGAAAGACGTAGAGAGGGGGAATAGTCTCCCGTGAATAACTCACAACAATGTCATGCGTGTTATCTATAAATATGAATTAGTCATGAAAACTCCAATCGATGCTTGGAAGTAGATATGTAGGGAATATGTGTGACGTCATCCATCTAAGACCATTAAACGGGAACGGCTCCATTGTATCGTTGATTGGTTATCAACCCGGGTGGTGAGTTTCCGGCTGTTTTCCTGATTATTCCTGGTATTCCTTGTGTTTGGTCCACCCTGCTATGATCTGATAACCTGTGTACCGACCTATGGGCTGACTTCTGACCTTCCCTCCTGCTACCATTTTTGACCACCTGTTACCGAATCGAATCTGTTTGACTCCCTACCCTGACCGGGCTCACTACCTGCAGCCCAATCCTCTATTGGGGACTGTTCTGAGGACTGTAACCTAGAAATTCAACCAGCAAAGTCCAGACCTCCTTGCGGTGAGCATTCCTTAGGCTCCACTTCTCAGGTTAGCCAGTGCCAACTCGATAACGATCTCTGAAAGTAGTTTCCACGCCTGTTGGTGGACATATAATGCAATAAGGCGGCGGTCCAGCAAGTTTTCCATATCTACTTGCAAACCAGATTCTGCTAGGCTGCTACGTGGTGAAGCTCTGCGTCACCGCTCTGATGCAGTCACCCGACTATCGATTGTAGCTACATCCAGGTACGCTCTTGGGCAAAGAATGAATAGAGTGTGTTACAATATGGTTATCTTGCCTGCGGCTGCTCGCCCATGGAGACCCAATCCATGAAGCTCCTGAGGAACAGTTCTTACAGTGGTGTTGCTTCCAGTAGGTTGGAACTGTAATAACTGAGGAGACTATTTTCATGTTCTTCTTAGGAGTCCAGTTCTGTTAACATATGTGACCTGCAACTTCAGGGGTTGGTGCACTTTGTTGTTGGGCCCCATATCAGCTGCTGTGCCTACTACCCTGGTGGCATCCTATGAGAGCATTGAGATCCTTGATTCGACCCATTCTACTCACAACAACTGTCTATGGGGATTGCATGACTGTATGCTTGACTTTGCTAATAATGGATGAGGCTGGAATGGCCAAACTCACTAAGTAAAAGGGGCATTCACATCATTTTGGGCGTGTAGAGTTGAAAATCAATCTATTGCCTGTAGACTTCTTTATTCAGCCATAGAAATTTTTTTGTCAAACGCCTACAGGGGTGCAGAGAATTTTAAATACTTAACCCCTTAAGGACGCAGCCTAGTTTTGGCCTTAAGGCTCAGAGCCCATTTTTCAAATCTGACATATTTCACTTTATGTGGTAATAACGTCGGAATGCTTAAACCTACCCAAGCGATTCTGAGATTGTTTTCTCGTGACACATTGGGCTTCATGTTCGTGGTAAAATTTGGTCGATATATTCAGTGTTTATTGGTGAAAAATTTCAAAATGTAGAGAAAATTTTGAAAAAATTGCATTTTTCTGAATTTAAATGCATCTGCTTGTAAAACAGACGGTTATACCACCCAAAATAGTTACTAGTTCACATTTCCCATATGTCTACTTTAGATTGGCATCGTTTTTTGAACATTTTTTTATTTTTCTTGGACGTTACAAGGCTTAGAACATAAACAGCAATTTCTCATATTTTTAAGAAAATTTCAAAAGCCTTTTTTTTAAGGTACCTCTTGAGTTCTGAAGTGGCTTTGTGGGGCCTATGTATTAGAAACCCTGATAAAACACCCCATTTTAAAAACTAGACCCCTCAAAGTATTCAAAACAGCAGTTAGAAAGTTTTTTAACCCTTCAGGCATTTCACAGGAATTAAAGCAAAGTGGAGGTGAAATTTGCAAATTTCATTTTTCTTGCTGAATTTCAATTTTATTCATTTTTTTTTCTGTAACACAGAAGGTTTTACCAGAGAAACACTACTAAATATGTATTCTCCAGATTCTGCAGTTTTTAGAAATGTCCCACATGTGGCCCTACTGCGCTCGTGGACTAAAACACAAGCCCTAGAAGCAAAGAAGCACCTAGTGCATTTTGAGGCCCCTTTTTTATTAGAATATATTTTAGGCAGCATGCCAGGTTTGAAGAGGTGTTGAGGTGTCAAAACAGTAGGAATCCCCCAATAGTGACCCCATTTTGGAAACTACACCCCTCAAGGAATTCATTTAGGGTTGTTGTTACCATTTTGACCGCACAGTTTTTTCACAGCACGTATTTGAATTGGGCTCTGAAATGAAAAAAATGTCATTTTTTCCAATAAAATGTCATTTGTGATCAAAATTTCTTATTTTCACAAGGAACAAAATACCCCATTTTGTTGCCCAATTTGTCCTTAGTGTGGCAATACCCCATTTGTGGTGATAAACTGCCGTTTGGGCCCATGGGAGGGCTCAGAAGGAAAGGAGCGCTATATGTTTGTTGGAGTCCAGATTTTGTTGGATTGGTTTTCGGGTGCCATGTCGCATTTGCAGAGCCTCAGAGGTATCAAAGCAATGGAAACCCACCAAAAGTGACCCCATTTTGGAAACTACACCCCTCAAGGAATTCATTTATGGTTGTTGTTAGCATTTTGACCACACAGTTTTTTCACAGCACCTATTTCAATTGGGCTGTGACATTAAAAAAATTTCTTATTTTCACAGGGAACAAAATACTCAATTTTGTTGCCCAATTTCTCCTGAGTGCATCAATACCCCATTTGTGGCAATAAACTGCCGTTTGGGCCCATGGGAGGCCTCAGAAGGGAAGGAGCGCTGTGTGTTCTTTGGAGTACAGATTTTGCTGGTTTGGTTTTCGGGTGCCATGTCGCATTTGCAGAGCCCCAGAGGTATCAAAGCAATGGAAACCCACCAGAAGTGACCCCATTTTGGAAACTACACCCCTCAAGGAATTCATTTATGGGTAATGTGACCATTTAGACTCCATAGTTTCTTCACAGAACTAATTTGAATTGGGCTGGGAATTAAAAAAATATATATTTTTTCCAATAATATGTCATTTTAGCTCAAAAATTCTTATTTTCACAAGAAATAAAATACTCCATTCTGTTGCCCAATTTGTCCTGAGTGCGGCAATACCCCATTTGTGGTGATAAACTGCCGTTTGGGCCCATGGGAGTGCTCAGAAGGAAAGGACCACCATTTGGCCTACTGGGGATTTTCTAGTGCGAAGTCATGTATGCAGAAGCCCCTGAGGTACCAGAACAGTTGAAACCCCCAAGAAGTGACCCCGTTTTAAAAACTACACCCTTAAGGCATTCATCTACATGTGTAGTGAGCATTTTGACCGGAGACCTACACCCCATAAACTGTAATGTGGGTTCTCCCGGGTATGGCAATACCCTACATGTGGCTGTTATCAGCTGCCTGGACACACAGCAGGGATCAGAGGGGAAAGACGAGGGGGGATAAGCTGTGTGGAGTGCATCAGGGTAAGTAAAATTGGGGTAAATTATAAACCAAGGGATGTATGATAAATTTTAAAACACTCTTTCATACAGAGCTCTGGTTATTCGGGACACGTATCACATTGATATATTGTGTCCTCCCTTACCCCCTCTTATAGCAGACTTTGCACCTCTTTTGACTTTTTCCCTTCTTGCCAGTTTGGGGAACTTCTCCTGGAAAGTGTTGCCCTGGTACGATGCGTGTGGGCTCGCTTCCAGAAGTACTGGGTGCCCCCCCCTTCTTGGTCCCTAAAGATTAGGTTCTTGATAATCACCTCTTGAAATTCCAGGAAAGTTCCCGTCTGGCCTGCACATCGACGTAGCATGTACGCATTGTACAATGCCATCTGTATGATGTGCCCGGCCAGCTTCTTATACCACACCGCATGGCGCTGTAGGGCTTCAGGGCTTGATCTTACAAGTCCATCCCTCCCATGTACCTATTGTAGTCCAGGATGCAGTCTGGTTTGGGGGTGGCCTTTCCTTCATATATCCTAAACCTGTAGGTATACCCTGATGCACTCTCACAGCTTATACATCTTCACGCCATACCTTGCCCTCTTACCCGGCAGGTACTCGCGGAATTGAACCCTCCCTTTAAAATGTACCAGGGACTCATCAATAGAAATACACTTCTCAGGGGTGTATGCTTGGGAAAACCGGGCACTGGAACGGTCTAATAGGGGTCTCCGTTTATACAAACGGTCAAAACTGGGGTCATCTCGGGGTGGGCACGGCTCATTATCAGTATAATGTAAGAAGCGAAGTATTGCCTCATTTATTTATTTTTTTAGGTTCCAGTTCAGTTCTGAAGTTGCTTTGAGGGGCCCATATATTAGAAACCCCTATCAAACACCCCATTTTAGAAACTAGACCCCTCAAAGTATTCACAACAGCATTTAGAAAGTTTATGAACCCTTTAGGTGTTTCACGGGAATTTAGAGCAAAGTAGAGGTGAAATTTACATTTTTTTTTTTGTCAGAAAATCCTCTTTATACCATTTTTTTTATAACACAAAAGGATTTATCAGAGAAACGCAACTTAATACGTATTGCCCAGATTCTGCAGTTTTGAGAAATATCCCACATGTGGCCCTAGTGCGGTAATGGCCTGAAGCACCGGCCTCAGAAGCAAAGGAGCACCTAGTGGATTTTGAAGCATCTTTTTTATTAGGCACCATGTCCAGTTTGAAGAGGTCTTGTGGTGCCAAAACATTGGGAACCCCCCAAAAGTGACCCCAATTTGGAAACTAGACCCCTTGAGGAATCCATTGTAGTTTTTTTGGGGTGCATGCGGCTTTTTGATCAGTTTTTATTCTATTTTTAGGTGGCGTGGTGACTAAAAAACAGCAATTGTACGATTGTTTTTTTTTTCGTTTTTTTTTACAGCGTTCACCGTGCGCTATAAATGACATATTCACTTTATTCTGCGTGGCGATACGATTACGGCGATACCAGATGTTTATAGTTTTTTTTTATGTCTTATGGCGTTTGCACAATAAAATACGTTTTGTAAACAATCATTCACTTTTTGTGTTACCTTATTCTAAGAGCCATAAAGTTTTTATTTTTCCATCAATAAAGCCTTGCGAGGACTTATTTTTTGCGTAACGAACTGTAGTTTTGATCAGTACCATTTTTCGGTACATGCGACTTTTTGATCTCTTTTTATTCCATTTTTTGGGAGGTGAAGTGACCAAAGAATTGTGATTGTGGTTCGGTTTATTATTTTTTTTTTTACGGCGTTCACCGTGCGGGATAAATAATGAAATAATTTTGTAGTTCAGGCCGTTACGGACGCGGCGATACCAATTATGTATAGTTTATTTGTTTGTTTATATATTTTTATTAATAATAAAGGACTGATAAGGGAAAAAGGGGGATTTTTACTTTTAAATCTTTTATTTTCTTATTTTTACACAACTTTTTTTAACTTTTTTTTTACTTTATTACTTTGTCCCACTAGGGGACATGAGGGCAGGAGGCCCTGATCGCTATTCTAATACACTGCACTACATGCGTAGTGCAGTGTATTAGAACTGTCAGCTACTCACTGACAGCAAGCATAGTGGGTCCTGACGTTGTCAGGACCCACTAGGCTTCCGTCTATGGCATCGCCGGACGCCATTGTTTGGTGTCCGGTTGCCATAGTCACCATCGCCGGCCGCTATCGCGTAGCAGGCCGGCGATGGCAGCTTAACCCCTAAAAAGCCGCGATCTCTATAGAACGCGGCTTTTAAGGGGTTAATCAGCGGGGACACAGCGATCGGTCCCCGCTGTAGGAGCTGTGACAGCTGCTGAACAAGACAGCAGCGTCACAGCTCCTGTATGTGTCGGGAGGACGGCCGAAACGGCCGTTACTCCCGAGACGTACTATTACGGCATGGAGCGCGAACGATACAGCTGCCATGACGTAATAGTACGTCAAGGAGCGGGAAGGGGTTAAGGATTCTCCTACAGATCTGACACCAGACAGAGGATATTTTACTTTGATCGACATCTTTGTGAAGCGTTTTTCATAGTGTTCAATGGAAAATCAGCTCCAAAAATGCCTCAAGAAGTGACATGCACTTCTTTTTACAGAGCGTCTTTTTACGCTCCGTTTTTTGACAGCGAACCGTAAAATAAAGGCTCGTGGGAACAGAACATCGTAATTCCTATTGAAAGCAATGGGCAGATGTTTGTAGGCGTATTAGGGGCGTTTTTTCAGGCGTAATTCGAGGCGTAAAACGCCTCCATTACGTCTGAAAAGAGGTCGTGTGCACATACCCTAAGGGTATGTGCACACGATAACTGCATTTACGTCTGAAATTACGGACCTGTTTTCAGGAGAAGACAGCTCCTGAATTTCAGACGTAATTGCTCGTACTCGCGTTTTGCGAGGCGTCCATTACGGATGTAATTTGGAGCTGTTCTTCATTGGATTCAATGAAAAACGGCTCCAATTACGTCCCAAGAAGTGTCCTGCATATAATGTATATAAGTGTCTTGCATATAATGTATAAGTGTCCTGCACTTCTTTGACGAGGCTGTTATTTTACGCGCCGTCTTTTGACAGCGACGTGTAAAATTACAGGTCGTCGGCACAGTACGTCGGCAAACCCATTGAAATGAATGGGCAGATGTTTGTCGACGTATTGGAGCCGTGTTTTCAGGCGTAATTCGAGGCGTAAAACGCCTCCATTACGCCTGAAAATAGGTCGTGTGAACCCAGCCTAAGAGGTAACACGTATATATTTAGAAAACACAGGATCCACTATTCATAATAGACTGATTCTTCCTGTTCTGTAGGGATCACTTCTTAGCGGTCATCTCATTATTATCACAGGCAGGTTTACACTAAGGGTATGTTCACACGATTAATAAAAAACGTCTGAAAATACGGAGCTGTTTTCAAGTGAAAACAGTCCCTGATTTTCAGACGTTTTTTGAGCAACTAGCATTTTTCGCAGCCTTTTTTACGTCCGTTTTTGGAGCTGTTTTCATTGGCGTCTATGAGAAAACGGCTCCAAAAACGTGCCAAGAAGTGTCCTGCACTTCTTTTGACGAGGCTGTAATTT
Organism: Rhinoderma darwinii; assembly: GCF_050947455.1. Classification (NCBI taxonomy): domain Eukaryota; kingdom Metazoa; phylum Chordata; class Amphibia; order Anura; family Rhinodermatidae; genus Rhinoderma; species Rhinoderma darwinii. Next base: position 468,723,727 of record NC_134688.1, on the reverse strand, counting down.
TACGTGCCGTCTTTTGACAGCGACGCGTAAAATGACAGGTCGTCGGCACAGTACATCGTAAAGCCCATTGAAAGTAATGGGCAGATGTTTGCCGACGTATTGGAGCCGTTTTTTTCAGACGTAATTCGAGGAGTAAAACGCCTCCATTATGTCTGAAAATAGGTAGTGTGAACCCAGCCTAACAGGTAACACCTCCATATAGATAACACAGGATCCACCATTCATAATAGACTGATTCTTTCTTTTTTTAGAGATCACTTCTCAGCAGTCATCTCATTATCATCACAGGTCGGATTACACTGACAGGTAACACCTATATATAGATTACCCAGGATCCACTATTCATAATAGACTGATTGGTCCTGTACTGTAGGGATCACTTCTCAGCAGTCATCTCATTATCATCACAGGCAGGATTAAGGGCCTTTTACACCGGCCGACAATCGGCTGGTGCAGCGAGTGCCGATCAACGAGACATCGTTAATCGGCGCTCGTTTGCTCCTGTCACACGGAGCTATGGATGAGGATGAGCGGTCGTTACTCCAATCACTCGTCCCTGTACATTATCATCATGTCAGCAGCGCATCTTCCTGTTTACACAGGGAGACGCGCTGCCGACAAGGATAATATTTCACTTTTTTAAAACGATACCATCAGCAGATGATCGAGCCCTGTTTACATAGGGCAATTATCGGCAATGAGCGTTATACCAACGCTCGTCTGCACGATTATCGCCCAGTGTAAAAGGGCTTTTACTCTGACAGGTAACACCTACAGTATATATAGGTAAGACAGGATCCACCATTGATAATAGACTGATTCTTCCTGTTCTGTAGAGATCACCTCTCAGCAGTCATCTCATTATTATCACAGGGAAGATTACACTAACAGGTAACACCTTTATATAGATAACACAGGATCCACCATTCATAATAGACTGATTCTTCCTTTTTTGTAGAGATCACTTCTCAGAAGTCATCTCATTATCATCACAGGCAGGAGTACACTGACAGGTAATAGATTACACCATTCATAATAGACTGACCATTCCTGTTCTGTAGTGATCACCTCTCAGCAGTCATCTCATTATCATTACAGGCAGGATTACACTGGCAGGTAACACCTATATACAGATAACACAGGACCCACCATTCATAATAGACTGACCCTTCCTGTTCTGAAGAGCTCGCTACTCAGCAGTCATCTCATTATCATCACAGACAGGATTAGGCCGGATTGGCACAAGCGTGTTCGGTCCATGATATGCGAACCGTATATCGGCAGTATTTCCCAGACCGAACACACTGCAGGGAGCCGGGCTCCTAGCATCATAGTTATCTATGACGCTAGGTGTCCCTGCCTCCCCGCGGAACTACTGTCCCGTACTGAAAACATGATTACAGTACGGGACAGATAACACAGTATTCATCATTCATAATAGACTGATCCTTCCTGTTCTGTAGGAATCACTTCTCAGCAGTCATCTCATTATCATCACAGGGAGGATTACTGTAAAGGATCTGCCAGGCACTACGTCTCTGGATACTCCCAGGATTAATCAGTCGACACCTGAGGCCAGACCTCTTAGACTGACACCGCCTCCCACCAATCAGGGTGGCAGGCTCAGGAGTGGGAGAGCCTATCGCAGCCTGGTCAGTCGGAGTTAGCTCCGCCCCCTGTCCATTTATACCTGCCGTTTTCTCTTCCTCATTGCTTGTTATTCTTCTTGGATTCCTGGCCCCACTGCTGCCTTGCTCCAGCCTGCTTCTGCCGTGCTTCTGCCTTGCTTCAGTTCCCGCTTATCCTGCTTCGCTCTGCCCCTGGCTTGCTTCCTGCTCCGTGCTCTGCGTTTGTATACTCCACTACATCCTGATCCTGACTGGCTCGTTCACCACTCCGTTTCCTCACGGTGTTCCGTGGGCTACTGCCCCTTCCCTTGCTTGTTCCCTGTTTGTATCCCCTTGCACTTAGTCAGCGTAGGGACCGCCGCCAAGTTGTACCCCGTCGCCTAGGGCGGGTCGTTGCAAGTAGGCAGGGACAGGGCGGTGGGTAGATTAGGGCTCACTTGTTCCCTTCACCTCCTTCCTGCCATAACATAATAACAAGCCAATACCTAGTCTACCATTTCTCCTACGCTGACGCTATCATGGACCCCCTTGAGACCCTGACCCAGCAGATGCAGGGCCTCTCCCTACAGGTCCAGGCCCTGGCTCAGAGGGTCAACCAGTCTGACGCTGCCATAGTAGTACCCCTCACCTCACCTCTAGAACCCGACCTCAAGTTAACTGACCGGTTCTCAGGGGACCGTAAGACTTTTCTCTCCTTCCGGGAGAGTTGCAGACTTTACTTCCGTCTAAAACCTCACTCCTCAGGTTCCGAGAACCAGCGGGTGGGTATCATTATATCCCGACTCCAGGAAGGGCCCCAAGAGTGGGCCTTCTCCTTGGCTCCTGACGCCCCTGAACTTTCCTCCGTCGATCGTTTTTTCTCTGCCCTCGGACTCATTTACGACGAGACTGACAGGACTGCCTTAGCCGAGAGTCAGCTGGTGACCTTACGTCAGGGTAGGAGACCTGTTGAGGAATACTGTTCTGATTTTAGAAAGTGGTGCGTAGCTTCTCGGTGGAACGACCCGGCCCTAAGGTGCCAGTTTAGGTTAGGATTATCTGACGCCCTGAAGGATCTGCTTGTTAGCTACCCCTCTTCTGACTCCCTAGACCAGGTTATGGCCCTAGCAGTACGACTTGACCGACGTCTCAGGGAACGTCAGCTTGAACGTTTCAATGTTTTCCCCTCTGACTTCCCTGCGATTCCCCCCGAGGTCCCGTCTCCTCGCTCCTCCACGGAAGACTCGGAGGTACCTATGCAACTCGGGGCCTCCATGTCCCCTCGACAACGTAGAGAGTTCCGCAGGAAGAATGGTCTCTGCTTCTATTGTGGGGATGACAAGCATCTACTGAACACCTGTCCCAGGCGCAAGAATAAGCAGCCGGAAAACTTCCGCGCCTAAGTGATCATCGGGGAGGTCACTTGGGCGCACAGGTATTTCCCGTTAATATGAAACGCAATAAAATTTTGCTTCCCTTTCAGGTCTCGTTTGCTGGCCGGTCTGCCACTGGCAGTGCCTTCGTGGATTCTGGCTCATCTGCTAATATCATGTCTGTGGAATTTGCTATGTCTCTAAAAATGCCTTTTATTGATTTGCCTTATCCTGTCCCGGTAGTGGGTATCGACTCCACTTCTCTTGCTAATGGTTATTTTACTCAGCATACTCCTGTTTTTGAACTCCTTGTTGGCTCCATGCATTTGGAGCAGTGCTCTGTACTGGTGATGCAGGGATTATCGTCCGATCTGGTATTAGGTCTTCCCTGGTTGCAGCTGCATAATCCCACGTTTGATTGGAATACTGGGGATCTCACCAAATGGGGTAGTGAATGCCTGACGTCATGTCTTTCGGTTAACTCTATTTCTCCCCGTGAGGAGGTAAACACGCTACCTGAGTTTGTTCAGGACTTCGCTGATGTGTTTTCTAAGGAGGCCTCCGAGGTGTTGCCCCCTCATAGAGATTACGATTGCACCATCGATTTGGTACCTGGTGCTAAGCTTCCTAAGGGTAGGATATTTAATCTTTCATGTCCTGAACGTGAAGCTATGAGGGAGTATATCCAAGAATGCCTGGCCAAGGGTTTCATTCACCCCTCGACTTCTCCTGTAGGTGCTGGCTTCTTCTTGGTGGGGAAGAAGGATGGTGGTCTTAGGCCGTGCATTTATTATCGGAACTTGAATAAGGTCACAGTAAGGAACCAGTATCCCCTTCCTTTGATTCCGGATCTTTTTAATCAGGTTCAGGGGGCCCAATGGTTCTCTAAGTTCGATCTACGGGGGGCATATAACCTTATCCGCATCAAAGAGGGGGATGAGTGGAAGACTGCGTTCAACACGCCCGAAGGTCATTTCGAATACCTGGTCATGCCCTTTGGGTTGTGTAATGCCCCTGCCGTCTTCCAGAATTTTATTAATGAAATTCTGAGAGATTACCTGGGAAATTTTCTTGTAGTGTACCTTGATGACATACTGGTGTTTTCCAAGGACTGGTCCTCCCACGTGGAGCATGTCAGGAAGGTCCTCCAGGTCCTCCGGGAAAATAATCTGTTTGCGAAAACCGAAAAATGTGTGTTTGGGGTACAGGAGATACCATTTTTGGGTCAAATCCTCACTCCTCATGAATTCCACATGGACCCTGCCAAGGTTCAGGCTGTGGCGGAATGGGTCCAACCTGCCTCCCTGAAGGCGCTACAGTGTTTTTTGGGGTTTGCTAACTATTACAGGAGATTTATTGCCAACTTCTCGGTCCTCGCTTAGCCTCTTACGGACCTCACTCGCAAGGGTGCTGATGTCCTCCACTGGCCTCCTGAGGCCGTCCAGGCTTTTGAGACCCTCAAGAAGTGCTTTATCTCGGCCCCCGTGCTGGTTCAGCCCAACCAAAGGGAGCCATTTATTGTGGAGGTTGACGCGTCCGAGGTGGGAGTGGGGGCCGTCTTGTCCCAGGGTACCAGCTCCCTCACCCATCTCCGCCCCTGTGCTTACTTCTCTAGGAAGTTTTCGCCCACGGAGAGTAACTATGATATTGGCAACCGCGAACTTTTAGCCATTAAATGGGCTTTTGAAGAGTGGCGTCACTTCCTGGAGGGGGCCAGACACCAGGTAACGGTCCTTACTGACCACAAGAATCTGGTTTTCCTAGAATCTGCCTGGAGGCTTAATCCTAGACAAGCTCGATGGGCGCTATTCTTTACCAGATTTAACTTCTTGGTTACCTATAGGGCTGGGTCCAAAAATATTAAGGCTGATGCACTGTCACGTAGTTTCATGGCCAATCCTCCTTCTGAGAAGGATCCTGCTTGTATTTTACCCCCTGGTATAATCGTTTCTGCCACTGATTCTGATTTAGCCTCTGACATTGCGGCTGATCAAGGTTCAGCTCCCAGGAACCTCCCTGGGGACAAGCTGTTTGTCCCCCTGCAATACCGGCTAAGGGTACTCAGGGAAAACCATGACTCCGCACTATCTGGTCATCCTGGCATCTTGGGTACCAAACACCTCATTACCAGAAACTATTGGTGGCCTGGGTTGCCTAAAGACGTTAGGGCTTACGTCGCCGCTTGTGAGGTTTGTGTTAGGTCCAAGACCCCTAGGTCCCGACCTGCGGGCTTACTACGTTCTTTGCCCATTCCCCAGAGACCTTGGACCCATATCTCCATGGATTTTATCACCGATTTGCCTCCATCTCAGGGCAAGTCGGTGGTGTGGGTGGTAGTAGACCGCTTCAGCAAGATGTGCCACTTTGTGCCCCTTAAGAAACTACCTAACGCCAAGACGTTAGCTTCTTTGTTTGTTAAACACATTTTGCGTCTCCATGGGGCCCCAGTCAATATCGTTTCTGACAGAGGGGTACAATTTGTTTCCTTATTTTGGAGAGCTTTTTGTAAAAAGTTGGAGATTGATCTGTCCTTCTCCTCCGCCTTCCATCCCGAAACTAATGGCCAAACGGAAAGGACTAATCAATCCCTGGAACAATATTTAAGGTGTTTCATCTCTGACTGTCAATTTGATTGGGTCTCATTCCTTCCCCTCGCCGAATTTTCCCTGAATAACCGGGTCAGTAACTCGTCAGGGGTCTCCCCGTTTTTCTGTAATTTCGGGTTTAATCCAAGGTTCTCCTCCGTTTCTCCTGGTTGTTCCAATAATTCCGAGGTAGAGGACGTTCATCGGGAACTGTGCACAGTCTGGGCCCAGGTTCAGAAGAACCTAGAGGCGTCCCAGAGCGTACAAAAGATTCAGGCTGATAGAAGACGTTCTGCTAACCCCCGGTTTGTCGTCGGGGATCTGGTGTGGTTGTCGTCTAGCAACTTGCGCCTTAAGGTCCCGTCCAGGAAGTTTGCTCCCCGATTTATTGGGCCTTATAAGGTCATTGAAGTCCTCAACCCTGTATCCTTCCGTCTGGAGCTGCCCCCATCCTTTCGCATATACGACGTCTTTCATGCCTCCCTCCTTAAACGCTGCTCCCCGTCCTGGTCCCCCTCGAGGAAACCTCCTGTTCCCGTTCTCACCCCTGAGGGGGTGGAATTCGAGGTGGCCAAGATTGTGGACAGTAGGATGATCCAGGGCTCCCTCCAGTACCTGGTCCATTGGAGAGGATACGGGCCGGAGGAGAGGACTTGGGTACCTGCTCGAGATGTTCACGCTGGGGTATTGGTCAGGAGGTTCCACCTTCTCCTACCCACTAAACCGGGTCCTCTTAGTAAGGGTCCGGTGGCCCCTCATAAAAGGGGGAGTACTGTAAAGGATCTGTCAGGCACTACGTCTGTGGATACTCCCAGGATTAATCAGTCGACACCTGAGGCCAGACCTCTTAGACTGACACCGGCTCCCACCAATCAGGGTGGCAGGCTCAGGAGTGGGAGAGCCTATCGCGGCCTGGTCAGTCGGAGTTAGCTCCGCCCCCTGTCCATTTATACCTGCCGTTTTCTCTTTCTCATTGCTTGTTATTCTTCTTGGATTCCTGGCCCCACTGCTGCCTTGCTCCAGCCTGCTTCTGCCGTGCTTCTGCCTTGCTTAAGTTCCCGCTTATCCTGCTTCGCTCTGCCCCTGGCTTGCTTCCTGCTCCGTGCTCTGCGTTTGTATACTCCACTACATCCTGATCCTGACTGGCTCGTTCACCACTCCGTTTCCTCACGGTGTTCCGTGGGCTACTGCCCCTTCCCTTGCTTGTTCCCTGTTTGTATCCCCTTGCACTTAGTCAGCGTAGGGACCGCCGCCAAGTTGTACCCCGTCGCCTAGGGCGGGTCGTTGCAAGTAGGCAGGGACAGGGCGGTGGGTAGATTAGGGCTCACTTGTTCCCTTCACCTCCTTCCTGCCATAACAATTACATTGAGAGGTAACACCTATATATATATATATATATATATATATATATACACAAAATAGAGAGGCAGCAGCACTCAAAATGCAATTCCAAGATGGTCTCGGGTGCAGGCAGGTGATCCCGATCCAAGGGATATAAATGGATATGAAAGAAAGTCCCACAGCACTCCGTAATGATGAAAAGATAGTGGTTTATTAAGCATGCTTGATAAAGGTCCTATAGCAGGACGGAAACGTTGCAGCTTGTGCTGGCTTAATAAACCACAATTTTTTCATCATTACGGAGACTTTCTTTTATATATATATATATATATATATATATATATATATATATATATAAAAACCAGCATAGAAAATAGGTGGGTTCAATTAAACTCTCCAAATGGCTAGAAAAAGAGAGCTTTCATGTGAAACTCGACAGTCTATTCTTCTTCTTAGAAATGAAGGCTATTCCATGCGAGAAATTGCCAAGAAACTGAAGATTTCCTACAACGGTGTGTACTACTCCCTTCAGAGGACAGCACAAACAGGCTCTAACCAGAGTAGAAAGAGAAGTGGGAGGCCCCGCTGCACAACTGAGCAACAAGACAAGTACATTAGAGTCTCTAGTTTGAGAAATAGACGCCTCACAGGTCCTCAACTGGCAGCTTCATTAAATAGTACCCGCAAAACGCCAGTGTCAACGTCTACAGTGAAGAGGCGACTCCGGGATGCTGGCCTTCAGGGCAGAGTGGCAAAGAAAAAGCCATATCTGAGACTGGCTAATAAAAGGAAAAGATTAATATGGGCAAAAGCACACAGACATTGGACAGAGGAAGATTGGAAAAAAGTGTTATGGACAGACGAATCGAAGTTTGAGGTGTTTGGATCACACATAAGAACATTTGTGAGACGCAGAACAACTGAAAAGATGCTGGAAGAGTTATATATAACACAGGATCCACTAATGATAAGACTGACCCCTCCTGTTCCGTAGGGATCACAGAATCCACCATTGCCAATAGGCGATGGTCATAGCTCCCCTCCTTCCCCTTCCTGCACAGTTCACAGTGCATGGCTAGAATACTCTCACATAGAAATCAATGGGTCAGCTTGAGACTAATGTTTCCTATGGTCTATGTGGAAGCTGAAAAGCATATCTCTAAATGCTGCTGACGGAGCCGAGCAGCAGTTCAGGAAAAATGGCTGCCGCATAATCATGTATAGAAAATATAGTTAAAAAAAATGTACAATCAAAAAATAAAAACGGATTATAAAAAAAGATTATGTGTCATTATCTGGTTTCACTTAGCAAAACAAATGTAGGTGATATATTCCTTTTAAATAGGGTGATATCTATTAGAGGTACTTCGCTGGGGGTTGCATAGATTTAGAAATTCTTTAGACTTTTCCCCTTTAGAGTTTTTTACTAGAACATAATTTTCCCTTTTTTTCTCTCCATAAAATAGAACTGTGGAGGGCATTTAAGTAATGGGGTTTATGTATACTGGGGGCACAACCAGCTGTTTAGAGACTGTACCGTACAATGGTCTATACAGCCCGGGAAAATATTCGGTTTACCGCCCTAGACCTGTATCTAAATGCCCTGGCCTGGAGAGAGTGGCTTGTTAACAGCCCCCTGGCACTCAGCACCTGGGGCAAATGCCCCTCCAGCTTTGCCTCTGGCCTTTAAAGACGAGGCTGGATGGCAGCACGGAGGGCTTAAGGGAAAGCCTCCATGACTGCCATAGGAGGGAAAGGTTAGCCAATAGGAAGGGAAAGGGTTAGTGGAGGCAGGGAAGAATGGAGGAGGAGGAGTCGGGGGTGAGGTATCTGTTCCTCCCGCTGTTTTCGGCATTGAGCCGGAAGCAGCGGGAGGAACAACAGGTAGAAAATTAGCTCCCACTGCTTCGGCGTATTGCCAATGTCGTCTCCGGTCACAATGCTCGAGCAGCTGCGTGCTGCAGCTGCGTACCATGAGCTGGGGTGGCTGGAGCAGACAGTGGCGGTGCTGGCCCGGATCCCTCAGGCGGGCCCGTCTTCGCGCCGAGCCCGGCGCTCGGTGTCGTCAGTGAGCAATGATGCGCTCCCCTCCCCCGCCCCCCTCTCAGGCGCTGGTGATATGGCGGCAGGGGGAGAGTTGATTTTTGCTGCCCCTGCTCCTATAAAGCAGAGGGTGTCGTCGGGAGTGGCGGTTGCTCAGGCCCAGTCACCCCCCCGCTCCCGGCGGTTCCGTCCACCCGAACGTCTGAGTCCAGGGGGAGCCCTTCTAAGGACGCTGCAGGCCAGGCTGCTGGGAAGGGCGCCTCCTCCCAGGGCCTGCGTCTTGGCAGGAATCCCCAGCCGCGACGTGGCTCGGCGGTTAACAGGGAGGCGCAGGCCGGGCTCCCTGTCACGCCCCCACTTTCAGACGCAGTGTGCAGAGTGCAGTCCACGGCCGCCCCGCATGGTGATGTGCCGGCCAGGGGGCAGGCTTCCTCGAGATCATCGGTGAGGACGCCAAGATCAGCGACGACGACGAGGCAACAGGTCCGGTCGGAAGTCTGGGTCCCTGCGGTCGGGCAGCAGGTTGTCGGCCCTTCTGCCAGCGTGCCGGGGTCCTCGTGTCGGAGATGTCGGTGCGAGTACCAGTCGGCAGCGAGAGAAGATCTGGAAGAAGGAGGGCTGGATGAGTCGCAACGCGGTCAGAATTTTCCGGCTGGCGGGAACACAGCGCCTGGGCAGCCTGGTGAGTGTGTAACTCCTACTTTACCGTATCCAGCCATTTTCATGTCGGGTGTTGGGGGTGGGGCAGCGAGCGCGGAGGTATCGGCTGTCGGTAGTGGCGTTGTCGGGCGCGATTGCTTATCGGATTTAGTGGGTTGTTTGCGCGAGTTAGTCGGGCGCTTAGATAGGGCAGCGGCGCCTGTAGCTCCGGCGGGGTCTCCGGTGGTGGTCAGGGAAGGTTCTCGTGATGTACAGCCGCGGTCCATGGTTGGTGAGGTTCCGGGGGTGTCCATGGAAGCAGTAGCAGAGTCTGTTCAAACCGAGGCGCAGAAGGATGGGGATAGAATTCGGCTTGATGATCGTGCTCGGGGCGAGGTTTACGTCTGTTTTGAGGGCCCTTTAGGGGCTCACCTTAAGCAGGAGGTCCGGGAAAGGATTTGGAAGGATGAGTACGTGGACATTTTTTCTCTCCTGCCGCTTGCAAAATTTTATTTGGATAAGGGCAAGCGGGATGAGAGTAAGAAGGAGGAAGAGGAACGTCGGCGGTATAGGCTTATCCCGCAGACGTTCGTCAATTGGTCGCAAGCTTTTACTATTTTGGAGAGTGTGATCGGGGGAAAAGGCGCCAAAAAATTGCTCAGTGTTGTTTTGTTATTTCGATGCCATCGGGGAGGCTTATCGGGCGTACGGGGGTCAGGCGTGGTTGCGGTACGATGAGCAATTTCGCCAACGGAAGGCGGTTCGGCCGGCGATCCAGTGGGATCAAAAAGATATTGCGCTGTGGTTACGGGTTACGGCCCCGGTTAAGCAGTCCTTTCCCGGGAGTGTTGGCCAAGGTGGTCAGGCTAGTCAGTCCGGACAGGGATCTGAGTCAAAACTTGGGTTCTGCTGGTCAGTGTAAGTTCGGTTCCACATGTAAATTCAAGCATGTCTGTTCGGAGTGCAACGGCTCCTCGCATGGGGCCGCAAAATGTATGCGGAAAGGAGAGCGGTCTGGCCTTCAGTCCTCCTCCGTTGGTCAAGGGGCGGTCGCCAGTGAGGGTGGAAAGGATGACCCCGTATCTACAAGAATATCCGGATAAAGTTGCGGCCAAGTTAATTTATGAGGAGTTTTTTGCTTGGTTTTGTTATCCCTCCTCCTCCGTAGGAGGTTCCGGTTACACGGTGCAACCTTAAGTCGGCTTATCTGCACTCGGCGGTCGTTTCGGAGAAACTGTTGAAAGAAGTTTCGTTGGGTCGCATGGCCGGGCCTTTTGTTGAGCACCGATAGAGAATCTACTGGTATCCCCCTTGGGAATTGTGCCAAAGCGGGAGCCCCATAAATTCCGTTTTGATTCAGCATTTGTCATTTCCCGGGGGATCGTCGGTGAATGATTGGATGGATCACGATTTATGCTCGGTTGTTTACACGTCATTTGACAAAGCGGAAGGGCGTAGCTGGGGTGGATTCATTAATACATTATCTTGATGATTTTTTGTGTGTCGGCCCTAGCGGTTCCCCTGTTTGCGGTAACTTATTGTATTCCTTGCAGAAGGTTGCGACGGATTTTGGAATTCCTCTGGTGCCTGGTAAAACTGAGGGCCCGGTCTCTACCATCTGTTTTTGTTTTTTTTAGGGATTGAAATTGATTCTGTTGCTATGGAGTGCAGGCTTCCTGAAGATAAATTACTGCCATTGCGGCAGGAGGTGAGGCGGGCCTGCCGATTGAAGAAGACCACTTTGCGTGATCTCCAGTCTCTGCTGGGGAAGTTGAACTTTGCCTGTAGGATTATGCCAATGGGTAGAGTTTTAATAGGTGCTTGGCGGCAGCAACGGCAGGTATCCGGGCATCCCATCATTTCGTGAGGATTGGGATGGAACATAGGGCGGATCCGCAGGTCTGGGATGCGTTCCTTGGGCAATATAATGGTAGATCTTTGTGGATGTCGCCGGTACAGGATATGAGCAAGTTGGAGCTGTTTACTGACGCGGCGGGGTCCGGTGTTTTTGGCGCGTATGCGGGAGGTCAATGGTGTGCGGGGAACTGGCTGGAATCTGGCCCTGCTCGAGCTGTTCCCCATCGTGGTTGGGGGTGACCATCTGGGGGGACAGGCTCAGGGATAAAAAGGTTTGTTTCCACTGCGATAACATGGGAGTGGTGTTGGCAATTAACAACGTATCAGCATCTTCTCCGCCTGTGGTTCAGTTGTTGCGACACCTAGTCTTGGTGTGCTTGTCTTTAAACACGTGGGTAGTTGCAGTGCATGTACCGGGGGTTTACAATTGTATTGCGGATGCTCTTTCTCGCTCGCAGTGGGATCGTTTTCGTCAATTGGCACCGGGAGCGGAGCTGTTCGGTTTGGCTTGCCCGGAACATCTCTGGGATCTGGTTTCGGTCCCGTAGAACGGTTGATCAAAAGGCGTTGGCTAGTGCGACTTGGAGCGCTTATTCGGTTTGTTGGCAGCAGTGGGAGGAGTGGGTAAGAGTGTTGGGTAACGTCAGCACGGAGCAAGACAGGTGGGTGGCATTGTTGTACTGGTTGGGGGATGCGAGGGAGGCGGGGTTTTCTCTGGCTAAGGTGAATCGTTTAGTGGCTGGTTTGGCATTTGGATTTAAATTGTGGGGTTTTCAGGATGTGTCCAAGAATTTTAGTAAGGCAAGCTTTGAAGGGTTTGCGTCGCGGCAGGGCTGAAGCAGATCAGAGGCGACCCGTGTCATTTACCCTCCTTGGTTCGCTGGGCGTGTCACTGGGGGCTGTTTGTAATTCGCCTTATGAGGTAGAGTTGTTTCGTTTGGCTTTTTCCCTCACGTTTTTGGAGCACTCAGAATTGGGAAGTTGGTTTCTCCTAGTACGGCGAGGGCTGGGGGATTGCAACAGGCGGATGTGGGTCTATATGGGGATAGACTCGAGTCGTTTTTGTGGCGGTCCAAGACTGATCAATTGGGACGGGGTAAGTGGATAGTGTTGTTTGCCCTCCCTGGGTCGGCGATGTGTCCGGTTGCTTGTATGGTTGCTTTCAAGCCACGGGGTGAGGTACCTGAGTCACCATTGCTCCGTCATGAGAATGGCTCGTTTTGTCTAGGTATCAATTTGATGCTGTATTCAAAAAAGGCTTGGCTGAGGTTGGAATTGGGTATGGGTATTACTCGTCTAAGTCATTCAGGATCGGTGCGGCTACAGAAGCTGGGCTTTGGGGGTTGGGAGTTTCAAACATACTCTTAGCTGGATAGAGTCCCGGAGGTTTTGGTGTTACATGTTGGGGGGAACGATCTGGGAGTACGCCCTTTTCGCGAGTTAGTGCAGGATATAAAGCACGATTTGTTGTGTCTGTGGGCGTCTTATCCATGCTTAGTGATTGTTTGGTCGGACATAGTTCCAAGGAAGTTTTGGCGCTTGGCAAGATCAGTGGAGAGGGTTAACAAGGCCCGCAGCAAAGTGCAACGGGCGGTGTCACGTTTTGTTGCCAAGAACAGGGGCATTTGTGTTCGACACAGGGATTTGGAGTCTGGAGTCGGAAATTATTGGCGGAGTGATGGAGTACATTTGACCGAGGTTGGAATTAATCTGTGGAGCCTGGCCTTAGCAGACGGAATTGAGAGGGCGGTGGTGGTGTGGAGGGACTCACAGGCTTGAGGTGGTCAAGGCCTGTTTCGCTGTGGCGGGGGGAGTCCTTGAGGTTGGTCAGTACAAAATGGTGGGGGGGTCGCATCGGGGGTATGCGTCCCCCAAAAAGGTATATAATTTGAAGACTTCATAGGGTGTTATCCCTTTGAAGTGGTCTTCTGGTGGTTGGAGCCATCTGCAGAGGTGAGCGCTGCCTCCGAGCTGGTTTACGGCTGGAGGTAAAGAGTTGGTGGTGGTTTGCAGATGGCTAACTTAAAGGAAATCCGGTGTTAAATGGCTTCAAGGACTTCCCCTGCTCTGTTAAGTGTTAATAATGTTGATTGTTATTTCTGATTCTGACCCATGTTGGGTCATGGGAATTACAGGAGGAATTCTCTGGTCGAATTCCTAAAGGAGTTATCCGAATGTTTCGGATTAAATTGCATTTAAAATAATGTAAATTAATAAACGGCTGCTGTGGCCATGTCACATCCAACCTCGGTTGTCACGTGTCGTTATTTGGTGGTGGGTAAGAAACGGTGAATAAAAGCTAAATGGTTTTAAATAACACATGACTCTACTTAGGCCAGTCAAGGTTGACACTGTCATATATGGTGGTACGTGACAGTCAAGTCTTGGAGCAAAGTATTACATTTGCATCAGCACCATCTCAATAAGTGTATATATAAGTTACGGCACCATCTCAATAAGTGTATATATAAGTTACGGCACCATCTCAATAAGTGTATATATAAGTTACGGGCTGTTCATCATTCATCATACTGCTTCCAGTTACTTTCACGTCTGTCTTTTTTTTATGCTGATGTTCTTGAGATAAGAATCTCATTCCTCTTTGACTTCCTGAATGAGTTTACGCTGGTTATTGAAAGTCATAATTATGTCTATTAGGGCCAAATATTGGGCGAGGTGGATTTCCTTCCACTCTTAAAACAATATGTCTTTTTGACCTCTACCACTTGTTTTGTTGGAGAACTTTTATTGCCTGTTTTTGTCCTTTTTGTCCCCAAAGGCGACAGACATTGAAAGCCTGAATAACAATAAAATAGTCAGACTTATGCCAAGATGTCCATAGAAAAGTCTGCCCCAATCTGTGGCTCTCAGGCTGTTGCAACACTACAACTCTCAGCAAGTTGGGTCTGTGTTTGCACTGTTACTGTAGGTCTGTGTCTGCACTGTTATTGGGGGTCGGTATCTGCACTGTTATTGGAGGTATGTGTCTGCACTGTTATTGGGGGTCTGTGTCTGCACTGTTACTGGAGGTCTGTGTCTGCACTGTTATTGGGGGTCCGTGTCTGCACTGTTGCTGGAGGTCTGTGTCTGCACTGTTATTGGGGGTCTGTGTCTGTACTGTTACTGGAGGTCTGTGGCTGCACTGTTACTGGGGGTCTGTGTCTGCACTGTTACTGGAGGTCGGTATCTGCACTGTTATTGGGGGTTTGTGGCTGCACTGTTACTGGAGGTCTGTGTCTGCACTGTTATTGGGGTTCTGTGGCTGTACTGTTACTGGAGGCATACCTCCCAACTTTCAAGTATCACAAAGAGACAACCGTGGCAATTTTTTTTCTTTTTATGCCTCAACTTTAACCCCACCCAATCCCCGCCCATACACACCCTGATCAGCCCACACAGTATCATGCTCCCATAGTGCCTCCCACACTGTATAATACCAAATAGCTGCCCCCACACAGTATAATGCCCCCATAGCGACCACCATACAGTATAATGCCCCCATACAGTATAATGCCCACACAGATTTTCCCATGCAACATAATGTCATTATAGCTGCCACATGCAGTGTAATGCTCCCATATAGTATAATGCCCACACAGATGCCCCATACAGTATAAAGCCCCCATAGCTACCCCATACAGTATAATGCCCCATAGCTGCCCCATACAGTATAATACCCCATAGCTGCCCCATACATTATTATGCCCCTAAAGCTACCCCATACAGCATAATGCCCTCATAGCTGCCCAAGTACAGTATAATGCCCCCTTAGCTGCACCTAGTGACAGTGCCCTTGTAGATAGTGCCACAGTGTCCCATGTAGATATTGCCACAGTGTCCATGTGGATAGTGCCACACCCCCTTAGAAGATAGAGCCACCCCCCCTGCAGATAGCGCCATTGGGACTCCCTCTAGGAGCGGAATCCCCAGCCAGAGCATAGGCCGGGGATTCTGCTCCTAGAGGGAAGCCCTGATGTCACTGTCCATATATCGACAGTGATGTCAGTGTCTACTCCTTGAGCGTAATACCGGTTGCCAACTCTGTCCGGGGATTCCGCTCCAGGAGGAGCCCCTGACGTCAATGTCCATATATGGACAGTGACCTCAGGGGTTTCCTCTAGGAGTGGAATCCCTGGCCAGAGTCAGCAACGGGGATTACGCTCAAGGAGTAGCCAGTGACGTCACTGTCCATATATGGACAGTGACATCAGGGCTTCCCCAAACACAGCGCTAAAAGTTCTCTGAACTAATTCTGAAGCAGGGAGCTGATGGTTCCCTGCTTCAGAATTTGGTTCCACTGTATCTGCATCTTGAGGATGCAGATACAGTTGACAGCGGGACATACCCCCGGCCGCCCGGGACATCAGGACACAGCCCGAAGTCCGGGACTGTCCTGCTGAATCCGGTACGGTTGGGAGGTATGCTGGAGGTGTGTGACTGCACTGTTACTGGGGGTCTGTTGCAACTATGAGTGTTCCTGGTGGTCCTGCATCTGTCCATATTATTGGGGTCCCTGCATCTGTCATTATTGGGGCTCCTGTCGGTGTGGCACTAAAGAAATGTCCTAGAAAGATAATCACGGATATTGAGCACTTTGTTAGAAAGCTTTAAGTTGTTGCCAGTGTTGCACGTTTAGAAAACTGTCGGCCAGTGAATGCCAGGTCAAACCATATATTGTACAAGCGTTTTACTATAGGACGGAAATGGCGCAAACCCAATATTTTGATTTTACAACATTTTGCATTTGGTGGTTTCCCTCCAACATATATACATCATTCCTTTAATTTGTCATGTACTGGATAATCTGGTCTTCTGGATTATCGGACATTTGAAGATATTAAGGAGTTTTCTGTTTCTGCTCAGTGACCTTCCAAATCATGGACTCCAATGCCGGATTATTAGATTTTTGGGAAATATCATATGTTGAATAATAGAAATTTCACTGTAGTTTGTGCACTAAATTCTCATATGTTCTTGGGCCCGTTTTGTAGCCTTCAGTGGGTCCATTAAAAATCGCGTCAGTTTTCATTGCCTGTAATGCGTACAATAGAGAACCAAGCGGCGGATTCTATGACTGATGACTTCAAGGGACAAGAGTCACCTTTAATCGTTTATAGGGCGACGGAGGAATTTACTGAACGCCTTCTCTATACCTTATCAGGGAAGGAATTGGTCTGAATTGCAGAGGAAGCAAAACAATCCGGGGCTGCGAGGACCGAACCTCTTTTTGTTGGATTTTTTGCATTTCCTTGCTGTGTTGGCATCGGCGGAGAACAATGATATCTGAGTCAGGAAGATAAATTGCTGAGCGAGAGGGAAACAGGAATCGTCCGCGGGGTTAAATTCTCGTTAAATCGTCTTGTGGGAAAGGGGAAGTCACAGAGAAGTCTGTTCCCACAACTCATGAATAGATCTGTCACTGCAGAGCGGCAAGTTATAGCTGCCACAGTCATCATACATCTCCCACGGCCTATGTTATAGCAGACACATATGTCACCCGTCCCTGAAAGTCACAAGGGGAAGTAAAGCCGCTCAAACTCATATACAAATCCCATAGGGGTGTCATCCAGCTTTCCCAGACTCTTGAATGGCAAGTCTGCAATGATACCTCTACTGCTTTGCTCTCATATTGCTGCATAATGAGTCGTATTTGACATTCAGGGCTCTGGGAAAGCGGTGTGACAAACCCTGCGTAATCGGGTGGCCATATTGGTTACCACCCAACTTTGATAACTTATTGGTTCCGAAGATAGGAAGAAAATGCGGCACACAAGGCACTTTCTTGTATGCTCTGCCTATTTATATTGGGTACCCTGCCAACCCACAGTATCTGAATCATAAATAGTACAAATGACCCCCTCCAGCACCCCTCAAAATGAATACAGACCACACACCAGAGCCCCTAGATAAAGATATAGCTTAGTCCTTTATACAGACATAAGAACACCCCCCCCCCTGAATACAGCCCAGAACCCACCAGCTTACAGACCCCAGACCAGACCCATCCCTGTTTACAGATCCCTCTGTATAGAGACCCAAGACCAGACCCGTCCCTGTTTACAGATCCCCTGTATACAGACCAAAGACCAGACCCATCTCTGTTTACAGATCCCCCTGTATAGAGACCAAGACCAGACCCATCCCTGTATACAGACCCCATACCAGACACATACCTGTTTACAGATTCCCCTGTATACAGACCCCCAGATCAGGGCTTCCCTTTCAAGACTCCCCCTTGTTTACAGATCTCGGACCAAACATTCAGTTACTCGTTCCCCGTTTCTGTGCTTTCCTTCACTCCCAAATTTATTTGGCATTCTAGACACTTTAGACATACAGCGAGCGTCACTGTGATCAATTTGGTGCAGTTTCTGCCTTTCTGATCTAGTTTTATATCATTTTTGACAGTAATCGCTCGGCTTTCCGTCACCTAGGGCAAAAATTCAGGTTGGGGCCCGAGCCCTGTATCTAAATATCCTGGCAGGGAGGCTTGTTGGCACCTTCCTAGCACACAGTGCCCATGATAGCCCTCCTCCAACTACTCCCCTGTCAAGCGATCCCTACATTTTTTACATGAACTGCCTATTTCAGGTCATATTACCACATCTCACTAGGGTTTCAAGTTAGGACTTTCCAAAGTTTTATAATGTTTCTACTCAGATGTAGACTTATTTTTATCATCCCACTACCGCCGCCAGACATAATGGAACCTCCCTTTGTTGTCCAGAATTTCACTGTTCCTTCATCTGTCCTTAGGACATTTTTCCAAAGACCTTCTGGAATAGATCGTCCAAGTGTAAGATGAGCGTTGATGTTCCTCTTGGCTTCTCTTCCACTAATTCTATATTTTCCAAACTTATACTAGTTCTCTGGACCCCCAAGAGGTTGATACATGTATTGTTAGACATCATTTTCCCATGGGTGTCCTGTGGTCTCCAGGACTTTGCTGCTCATTTAGGAGAAAGTGAATCAAAGAACAAGGGTTGGATTCAAATGATATTAGAGAAGTAATACAGAAGACATTGCCTCATTTGCACTTTACATCGGTCATAGTAGCCAGAGCCTTTGTTCTCATATGTGGGCACCACAATAGTCAAATTCCCATGTAATAATAACTCAGGGTAGTTCAAACAATGTGAATTGCTTTAGATTTACACATGGGAGGTTGTGGTCAGGAGAATATGTAGGTGACATGTTAGAGACAAGCTGAAGTCAGGAGGACATGCAGGGAACATGGTCAGAGATGAGATGAGATTAGGAGGAGATGCAGGTAACATGGTCAGAGATGAGCTGAGGTCAGGAGGACATGCAGGTAACATGGTCAGAGATGAGATGAGATTAGGAGGAGATGCAGGTAACATGGTCAGAGATGAGACGAGATTAGGAGGAGATGCAGGTAACATGGTCAGAGATGAGCTGAGGTCAGGAGGACATGCAGGTAACATGGTCAGAGATGAGACGAGATTAGGAGGAGATGCAGGTAACATGGACATAGATGAGCTGAGGTCAGGAGGACATGCAGGTAACATGGACAGAGATGAGCTGAGGTCAGGAGGACAGGCAGAAAACATGGACAGAGATGAGCTGAGGTCAGGAGGACAGGCAGGTAACATGGACAGAGATGAGCTGAGGTCAGGAGGACATGCAGGTAACATGGTCAGAGATGAGACGAGATTAGGAGGAGATGCAGGTAACATGGACATAGATGAGCTGAGGTCAGGAGGACATGCAGGTAACATGGACAGAGATGAGCTGAGGTCAGGAGGACAGGCAGGTAACATGGACAGAGATGAGCTGAGGTCAGGAGGACATGCAGGTAACATGGTCAGAGATGAGACGAGATTAGGAGGAGATGCAGGTAACATGGACATAGATGAGCTGAGGTTAGGAGGACATGCAGGTAACATGGACATAGATGAGCTGAGGTTAGGAGGACATGCAGGTAACATGGACATAGATGAGCTGAGGTTAGGAGGACATGCAGGTAACATGGTCAGGGATGAGCTGAGGTCAGGAGGACATGCAGGTGATATGGACAGAGATGAGCTGAGGTCAGGAGGACATGCAGGTAACATGGACAGAGATGAGCTGAGGTCAGGAGGACATGCAGGTAACATGGTCAGGGATGAGCTGAGGTCAGGAGGACATGCAGGTAACATGGTCAGGGATGAGCTGAGGTCAGGAGGACATGCAGGTAACATGGTCAGGGATGAGCTGAGGTCAGGAGGACATGCAGGTAACATGGACAGAGATGAGCTGAGGTCAGGAGGACATGCAGGTAACATGGACAGGAGATGAGCTGAGGTCAGGAGGACATGCAGGTAACATGGTCAGGGATGAGCTGAGGTCAGGAGGACATGCAGGTGACATGGACAGAGATGAGCTGACGTCAGGGGGACATGCAGGTAACATGGTCAGAGATGAGCTGAGGTCAGGAGGACATGCAGGTAACATGGACAGAGATGAGACGAGATTAGGAGGAGATGCAGGTAACATGGACAGAGATGAGCTGAGGTCAGGAGCACATGCAGGTAACATGTACAGAGATGAGCTGAGGTCAGGAGGACATGCAGGTAACATGGTCAGGGATGAGCTGAGGTCAGGAGGACATGCAGGTAACATGGACAGAGATGAGCTGAAGTCAGGAGGACAAGCAGGTAACATGGTCAGAGATGAGCTGAGGTCAGGAGGACATGCAGGTAACGGTAACATGGTCAGAGATGAGCTGAGGTCAGGAGGACATGCAGGTAACATGGACAGAGATGAGCTGAGGTCAGGAGGACATGCAGGTAACATGGTCAGAGATGAGCTGAGGTCAGGAGGACATGCAGGTAACATGGACAGAGATGAGCTGAGGACAGGAGGACATGCAGGTAACATGGACAGAGATGAGCTGAGGACAGGAGGACATGCTTGTAACATGGTCAGGGATGAGCTGAGGTCAGGTGGACAAGCAAGTGATATGGACAGAGATAAGCTGAGGTCAGGAGGACATGCAGGTAACATGGACAGAGATGAGCTGAGGTCAGGAGGACATGCAGGTGATATGGACAGAGATGAGCTGAGGTCAGGAGGACATGCAGGTAACATGGTCAGGGATGAGCTGAGGTCAGGAGGACATGCAGGTAACATGGTCAGGGATGAGCTGAGGTCAGGAGGACATGCAGGTAACATGGACAGAGATGAGCTGAGGTCAGGAGGACATGCAAGTGATATGGTTAGGGATGAGCTGAGGTCAGGAAGACATGCAGGTAACATGGTCAGGGATGAGCTGAGGTCAGGAGGACATGCAGGTGACATGGACAGAGATGAGCTGACGTCAGGGGGACATGCAGGTAACATGGTCAGAGATGAGCTGAGGTCAGGAGGACATGCAGGTAACATGGACAGAGATGAGACGAGATTAGGAGGAGATGCAGGTAACATGGACAGAGATGAGCTGAGGTCAGGAGCACATGCAGGTAACATGTACAGAGATGAGCTGAGGTCAGGAGGACATGCAGGTAACATGGTCAGGGATGAGCTGAGGTCAGGAGGACATGCAGGTAACATGGACAGAGATGAGCTGAAGTCAGGAGGACAAGCAGGTAACATGGTCAGAGATGAGCTGAGGTCAGGAGGACATGCAGGTAACGGTAACATGGTCAGAGATGAGCTGAGGTCAGGAGGACATGCAGGTAACATGGACAGAGATGAGCTGAGGTCAGGAGGACATGCAGGTAACATGGTCAGAGATGAGCTGAGGTCAGGAGGACATGCAGGTAACATGGACAGAGATGAGCTGAGGACAGGAGGACATGCAGGTAACATGGACAGAGATGAGCTGAGGACAGGAGGACATGCTTGTAACATGGTCAGGGATGAGCTGAGGTCAGGTGGACAAGCAAGTGATATGGACAGAGATAAGCTGAGGTCAGGAGGACATGCAGGTAACATGGACAGAGATGAGCTGAGGTCAGGAGGACATGCAGGTGATATGGACAGAGATGAGCTGAGGTCAGGAGGACATGCAGGTAACATGGACAGAGATGAGCTGAGGTCAGGAGGACATGCAGGTAACATGGTCAGGGATGAGCTGAGGTCAGGAGGACATGCAGGTAACATGGTCAGGGATGAGCTGAGGTCAGGAGGACATGCAGGTAACATGGACAGAGATGAGCTGAGGTCAGGAGGACATGCAAGTGATATGGTTAGGGATGAGCTGAGGTCAGGAAGACATGCAGGTAACATGGTCAGGGATGAGCTGAGGTCAGGAGGACATGCAGGTAACATGGACAAAGATGAGCTGAGGTCAAGAGGACATGCAGGTAACATGGTCAGGGATGAGCTGAGGTCAGGAGGACATGCAGGTAACATGGACAGAGATGAGCTGAGGTCAGGAGGACATGCAGGTGATATGGACAGAGATGAGCGGAGGTCAGGAGGACATGCAGGTAACATGGACAGAGATGAGCTGAGGTCAGGAGGACATGCAGGTAACATGGACAGAGATGAGCTGAGGTCAGGAGGACATGCAGGTGATATGGACAGAGATGAGCTGAGGTCAGGAGGACAGGCAGGTAACATGGACAGAGATGAGCTGAGGTCAGGAGGACATGCAGGTAACATGGACAGAGATGAGCTGAGGTCAGGAGGACATGCAGGTGATATGGACAGAGATGAGCTGAGGTCAGGAGGATATGCAGGTAACATGGTCAGAGATGAGCTGAGGTCAGGAGGACATGCAGGTAACATGGTCAGGGATGAGCTGAGGTCAGGAGGACATGCAAGTGATATGGACAGAGATGAGCTGAGGTCAGGAGGACAGGCAGGTAACATGGACAGAGATGAGCTGAGGTCAGGAGGACATGCAGGTAACATGGACAGAGATGAGCTGAGGTCAGGAGGACATGCAGGTGATATGGACAGAGATGAGCTGAGGTCAGGAGGATATGCAGGTAACATGGTCAGAGATGAGCTGAAGTCAGGAGGACATGCAGGTAACATGGTCAGAGATGAGCTGAGGTCAGGAGAACATGCAGGTAACATCGACAGAGATGAGCTGAGGTCAGGAGGACATGCAGGTAACATGGACAGAGATAAGCTGAGGTCAGGAGAACATGCAGGTAACATGGACAGAGATGAGCTGAGGTCAGGAGGACATGCAGGTAACATGGACAGAGATGAGCTGAGGACAGGAGGACATGCAGGTAACATGGACAGAGATGAGCTGAGGCCAGGAGGACATGCAGGTAACATGGACAGAGATGAGCTGAGGTCAGGAGGATATGCAGGTGATATGGACAGAGATGAGCTGAGGTCAGGAGGACAAGCTTGTAACATGGTCAGGGATGAGCTGAGGTCAGGTGGACAAGCAAGTGATATGGACAGAGATAAGCTGAGGTCAGGAGGACATGCAGGTAACATGGTCAGGGATGAGCTGAGGTCAGGAGGACATGCAGGTAACATGGACAGAGATGAGCTGAGGTCAGGAGGACATGCAGGTAACATGGACAGAGATGAGCTGAGGTCAGGAGGACATGCAGGTGATATGGACAGAGATGAGCTGAGGTCAGGAGGACAAGCAGGTAACATGGTCAGGGATGAGCTGAGGTCAGGAGGACATGCAGGTAACATGGACAGAGATGAGCTGAGGTCAGGAGGACATGCAGGTGATATGGACAGAGATGAGCTGAGGTCAGGAGGATATGCAGGTAACATGGTCAGGGATGAGCTGAGGTCAGGAGGACATGCAGGTAACATGGTCAAAGATGAGCTGAGGTCAGGAGGACATGCAGGTAACATGGACAGAGATGAGCTGAGGTCAGGAGGACATGCAGGTAACATGGACAGAGATAAGCTGAGGTCAGGAGGACATGCAGGTGATATGGACAGAGATGAGCTGAGGTCAGGAGGACAGGCAGGTAACATGGACAGAGATGAGCTGAGGTCAGGAGGACATGCAGGTAACATGGACAGAGATGAGCTGAGGTCAGGAGGACATGCAGGTGATATGGACAGAGATGAGCTGAGGTCAGGCGGATATGCAGGTAACATGGTCAGAGATGAGCTGAGGTCAGGAGGACATGCAGGTAACATGGTCAGGGATGAGCTGAGGTCAGGAGGACATGCAAGTGATATGGACAGAGATGAGCTGAAGTCAGGAGGACATGCAGGTAACATGGTCAGAGATAAGCTGAGGTCAGGAGAACATGCAGGTAACATGGACAGAGATGAGCTGAGGTCAGGAGGACATGCAGGTAACATGGACAGAGATGAGCTGAGGACAGGAGGACATGCAGGTAACATGGACAGAGATGAGCTGAGGCCAGGAGGACATGCAGGTAACATGGACAGAGATGAGCTGAGGTCAGGAGGATATGCAGGTGATATGGACAGAGATGAGCTGAGGTCAGGAGGACAAGCTTGTAACATGGTCAGGGATGAGCTGAGGTCAGGTGGACAAGCAAGTGATATGGACAGAGATAAGCTGAGGTCAGGAGGACATGCAGGTAACATGGTCAGGGATGAGCTGAGGTCAGGAGGACATGCAGGTAACATGGACAGAGATGAGCTGAGGTCAGGAGGACATGCAGGTAACATGGACAGAGATGAGCTGAGGTCAGGAGGACATGCAGGTGATATGGACAGAGATGAGCTGACGTCAGGGGGACATGCAGGTAACATGGTCAGAGATGAGCTGAGGTCAGGAGGACATGCAGGTGATATGGACAGAGATAAGCTGAGGTCAGGAGGACATGCAGGTGATATGGACAGAGATAAGCTGAGGTCAGGAGGACATGCAGGTGACATGGTCAGGGATGATCTGAGGTCAGGAGGACATTCAGGTAACATGGTCAGGGATGATCTGAGGTCAGGAGGACATGCAGGTAACATGGTCAGGGATGAGCTGAGGTCAGGAGGACATGCAGGTAACATGGTCAGAGATGAGCTGAGGTCAGGAGGACATGCAGGTAACATGGTCAGGGATGAGCTGAGGTCAGGAGGACATGCAGGTAACATGGACAGAGATGAGCTGAGGTCAGGAGGACATGCAGGTGACATGGACAGAGATGAGCTGAGGTCAGGAGGACATGCAGGTGATATGGACAGAGATGAGCTGAGGTCAGGAGGACATGCAGGTAACATGGACAGAGATGAGCTGAGGTCAGGAGGACATGCAGGTAACATGGTCAGAGATGAGACGAGATTAGGAGGAGATGCAGGTAACATGGTCAGAGATGAGCTGAGGTCAGGAGGACATGCAGGTAACATGGTCAGGGATGAGCTGAGGTCAGGAGGACATGCAGGTAACATGGACAGAGACGAGCTGAGGTCAGGAGGACATGCAAGTGATATGGTTAGGGATGAGCTGAGGTCAGGAAGACATGCAGGTAACATGGTCAGGGATGAGCTGAGGTCAGGAGGACATGCAGGTAACATGGACAAAGATGAGCTGAGGTCAAGAGGACATGCAGGTAACATGGTCAGGGATGAGCTGAGGTCAAGAGGACATGCAGGTAACATGGACAGAGATGAGCTGAGGTCAGGAGGACATGCAGGTGATATGGACAGAGATGAGCTGAGGTCAGGAGGACAAGCAGGTAACATGGTCAGGGATGAGCTGAGGTCAGGAGGACATGCAGGTAACATGGAGAGAGATGAGCTGAGGTTAGGAGGACATGCAGGTAACATGGTCAGGGATGAGCTGAGGTCAGGAGGACATGCAGGTGATATGGACAGAGATGAGCTGAGGTCAGGAGGATATGCAGGTAACATGGTCAGGGATGAGCTGAGGTCAGGAGGACATGCAAGTGATATGGACAGAGATGAGCTGAAGTCAGGAGGACATGCAGGTAACATGGTCAGAGATAAGCTGAGGTCAGGAGAACATGCAGGTAACATGGACAGAGATGAGCTGAGGTCAGGAGGACATGCAGGTAACATGGACAGAGATGAGCTGAGGTCAGGAGGACATGCAGGTAACATGGACAGAGATGAGCTGAGGTCAGGAGGACATGCAGGTAACATGGTCAGGGATGAGCTGAGGTCAGGAGGACATGCAGGTAACATGGTCAGAGATGAGCTGAGGTCAGGAGGACATGCAGGTAACATGGACAGAGATGAGCTGAGGTCAGGAGGACATGCAGGTAACATGGTCAGGGATGAGCTGAGGTCAGGAGGACATGCAGGTAACATGGTTAGAGATGAGCTGAGGTCAGGAGGACATGCAGGTAACATGGTCAGGGATGAGCTGAGGTCAGGAGGACATGCAGGTAACATGGACAGAGATGATCTGGAATCAGGAGGACAAGCAGGTAACATGGTCAGAGATGAGCTGAGGTCAGGAGGACATGCATGTAACATGGTCAGAGATGAGCTGAGGTCAGGAGGACATGCAGGTAACATGGACAGAGATGAGCTGAGGTCAGGAGGACATGCAGGTAACATGGTCAGAGATGAGCTGAGGTCAGGAGGACCTGCAGGTAACATGGACATAGATGATCTTGAATCAGGAGGACATGAAGGTAACATGGACAGAGATGAGCTGAGGTCAGGAGGACATGCCGGTAACATGGACAGAGATGATCTGGAATCAGGAGGACAAGCAGGTAACATGGTCAGAGATGAGCTGAGGTCAGGAGAACATACAGGTAACATGGTCAGAGATGAGACGAGATTAGGAGGAGATGCAGGTAACATGGACAGAGATGAGCTGAGGTCAGGAGGACATGCAGGTAACATGGTCAGAGATGAGATGAGATTAGGAGGAGATGCAGGTAACATGGTCAGAGATGAGCTGAGGTCAGGAGGACAAGCAGGTAACATGGACAGAGATGAGCTGAGGTTAGGAGGACATGCAGGTAACATAAACAGAAATTATTTGAGGTCAGTTGGACATGCAGGTGACATGGTCAGAGATGAGACAAGATTAGGAGGACATGCAGGTAACATGGTCAAAGAGGAGCTGAAGTCAGGAGCACATACAGGTAACCTGTTTATAGATCAGAAGAGGTCAGGAGGACATGCAGGTGACATTGTCAGAGATGAGCTGAGATCAGTAGGAGATACAGTTAACATGGTCAGGGATGAGCTAAGGTCAGGAGGAAATGCAGGTAACATGGTCAGAGATGAATTTAGGTCAGGTAGACACACAAATAACATGGTCAGAGTTGTGCTGAAGTCAGGAGGGCATGCAGTTAACATTGTCAGAGGTGAGTTAAGGTGAGAAGGACATGCAGGTAACATAGTCAGAGATCAGCAGAGGTCAGGGGGACATGCAGGTAACATGGTCAGAGATCAACAGAGGTCAGGAGGACATGCAGGTAACATGGTCAGAGATCAGCAGAGGTCAGGAGAACATGCAGGTAACATGGACAGAGATCAACAGAGGTCAGGAGGACATGAAGGTAACATGGTCAGAGATCAGCAGAGGTCAGGAGGACATGCAGGTAACATGGTCAGAGATCAGCGAAGGACAAGGGGACATGCAGGTAACATGGTCATTGATCAGCGGAGGTCAGGAGGACATGACATTTGGATATGGAATAAACCTTCTCTCCTAAGCTAGAAGTTTAAATAAATACACAAAACATTTTAGGAGGAGTCCAGTGAAGTGCTTGCCAAGTATCTGTTGGGATTCACAAATTCCGCAAGATCCCTTCGTTTTCTGATATACTGCAGCTAGAGATCAAGGACTACATGATCTGCCTGTCCATTCTACAAAGCCAGTATACTTTAAGGGCCCAGTTATCCTACCAAAGATCCTCCCTTTTACCATGCCCAGGTTACCATGTTTGATGTTCCTATTACTACATCCATCATCCAGAGCTCAGCCTGCTCACCACCGCGACTTTAACATCTTATGTTAGTTAATATTATTCCACCATAACCTGCCTGAAACTCCCACCTGATTCCCTATCCAAAAAATGATTGAACATGGCAAACCACTCAACTCACAAAGAGTCGTACTATGTCCCTTAAGTTGGAGTTCACACGGAGTATTATGGCGCTGTTTTTGATGTGGAAACCGCGTCGGAAACACTGCCAAAAAAAAAAGTCAGAAATCACCTCCTATTGATTTCAAGGAAGAAACATGCCCTATCTTTGGGCGTTTTCATCTCTGACCTCCCATTGACATCAATGGGAGGCAGTGAAAGTGGTTTTCGGTTTGTGTTTTTTGCCCGAGGTGCTCAATGAACGCAGCAAAAACATGCAGCCATTTCTGGAGGAAATTTAAGGCAGATTTTCCGCCTGCAAAAAACTCAGTGTGAACAGGACCTAATAGAGGGGGGGGGGGGTGGGGGGACTGTGGCGGAATCTTCAAGGGAGTCATGGCTGAATACTTGTCCTTCTCTGTGGCCTAATGCCAACATATATCTCATCTTAGATGTAACAGAGTCTTACTGTGTGCCCGATATACATTGTAGACATAATACAAATATAAAATACATATTATAATACATGGAGTAACATAGTAAAACAAGCTACACTAACAGTTACATATACAGCAGTAAATAAGGTAGAAGGTCGGGAGAGACAGGAAGTGACATCTCTTAATAAACCACGCCCCCGCTTAAAAACCATTCCCACAAACACAATCGCTTCCTCTTAAAGGCTGCACATGAACGAGGGACCTGTGCAGGATATTATCCAAACCACATAGCACAACAAACATATCCCTGATAATAAGATCAGTTCTTGGGGGCAGCGTCGGACTGGCCCAGGCAGAATCCTCCGGTGGGCCCAGGCAGCAAGCTGCTTTTATCCAGCAGCGGAGCAAAGACATATTGTCTCCCTGCCCCGCTGCTTACTTTTGTAGGCAGGGCTGGCGTTAGGGCCCCCTGCCGACTATAGCAGCCTGCTTACTATAGCGGTATGAGGAGGTCCAGGCCACCCGGCACACAAATGTCCGATGGCGTCACTAGCACCAGAGGGGGCACCGGTGTTAGCGACTGCCAGATTCACTTGTATTTGCGTCCTCAGGATGCAGATACAAATGAATACTATAGGCTGCAGGCCATGTTAGGCCTGCAGCCTATAAGATGCTGGGACGGAGTCTATGCGCAGGTTGGCGTGATAATGTCATCGTATCATGCCGGCCTACGCCGTCCGAGACGGTGGAGTGCTCCGTCCGTCGCGGAAACGGGGCTCGGTGAGTACAATTTTTTTTTGGGGGGGGGGGGGGGGTGCTTTGTGACACTATATACAAACAGCTGTGTGGAACTATCTACTAGGGGGGATTGTGTGGCAATATCTACTATGGGGGAGGGCTGTGTGACACTATCTACTGAGGGGGCAATGTGACGCTAGCTACTGAGGGGGCTATGTGACGCTATCTATTGAAGGCTGTGTGGCACAATCTACTTGGGGGGACTGTGTGGCGCTATCAACGCGGAAACGGGGCTCGGTAAGTACAATATTTTTTTGGAGGGGTGCTGTGTGATGCTATATACAAAGAGCTGTGTGGAACTATCTACTAGGGGGGATTGTGTGGCAATATCTACTAAGGGGGAGGGCTGTGTGACACTATCTACTGAGGGGGCAATGTGACGCTAGCTACTGAGGTGGCAATGTGACGGTATCTACTGAAGACTGTATGGCACAATCTACTTGGGGAGGCTGTGTGGTGCTATCAACTAGGGGGGCTGTGTGGCACTATACAGGGGGTGGGCTGTGTGGCACTATACAGGGGGTGGGCTGTGTGGCACTATACAGGGGAGGGCTGTGTGGCACTATACAGGGGGAGGGCTGTGTGGCACTATACAGGGGGAGGGCTGTGTGGCCCTATCTAATAGGGGGGGGCTGTGTGTAGCACTGTCTACAAGAGGGGTGCTGTGTGTTGCATAATCTACAGGGCACTGTGTGTTGTAATATCTATGGGGAACAGTGTGTGGCAATATCTACAAGGAGCAATGTGTGGCAATATCTACAGGGAGCAGTGTGTGGCAATATCTACAGGGGGCAGTGTGCGGTAATATCTACAGGGTGCAGTGTGTGGTAATATCTACAGGGTGCAGTGTGCAGTAATATCTACAGGGGGCAGTGTGTGGTAATATCTACAGGGAGCAATGGGTGGCAATATAAACAGGGAGCAGTGTGTGGCAATATATACAGGGAGCAGTGTGTGTGGTAATATTTACAGGGGGCCATGTGTGGTATTATCTACAGGGAGCAGTGTGTGTGGTAATGTCTTCAGGGAGCAGTGTGTGGTAATATCTACAGGGAGCAGTGTGCGGTAATATCTACAGGGTGCAGTGTGTGGTAATATCTACAGGGAGCAGTGTGCAGTAATATCTACAGGGGGCAGTGTGTGGTAATATCTACAGGGAGCAATGGGTGGCAATATAAACAGGGAGCAGTGTGTGGCAATATATACAGGGAGCAGTGTGTGTGGTAATATTTACAGGGGGCCATGTGTGGTATTATCTACAGGGAGCAGTGTGTGTGGTAATGTCTTCAGGGAGCAGTGTGTGGTAATATCTACAGGGAGCAGTGTGTGGTAATATCTACAGGGAGCAGTGTGTGGTAATATCTACAGGGAGCAGTGTGTGGTAATATCTACAGGGAGCAGTGTGTGGTAATATCTACAGGGAGCAGTGTGTGGTATTATCTACAGGGAGCAGTGTGTGGTAATATCTACAGGGAGCAGCGTGTGGTAATATCTACAGGGAGCAGCGTGTGGTAATATCTACAGGGAGCAGTGTGTGGTAATATCTACAGGGAGCAGTGTGTGGTAATATCTACAGGGAGCAGCGTGTGGTAATATCTACAGGGAGCAGCGTGTGGTAATATCTACAGGGAGCAGTGTGTGGTAATATCTACAGGGAGCAGTGTGTGGTTATATATATATAGGGAGCAGTGTGTGGTATCATCTCCAGGGAGCAGTGTGTGGTGATATGTACAGGGAGGAGCAGTATCCGTTATTATCTACAGGGAACAGTGTGTGGTAATATCTACAGGGAGCAGTGTGTGGTATTATCTACAGGGGGCAGTGTGTGGTAATATCTACAGGGAATAGCATGTGGTCATATCTAGAGGGAGCAGTGAGTGGTAATATCTACAGGGAGCAGTGTGTGGTAATATCTACAGGGAGCAGTGTGTGTGGTAATATCTACAGGGAGCAGTGTGTGGTAATATATACAGGGAGCAGTGTGTGGTAATATCTACAGGGAGCAGTGTGTGTGGTATTATCTACAGAGAGCAGTGTGTGGTGATATCTACAGGGAGCAGTGTGTGGTAATATCTAAAGGGAGCAGTGTGTGGTAATATCTACAGGGAGCAGTGTGTGGTAATATCTACAGGGAGCAGTGTGTGTGGTAATGTCTTCAGGGAGCAGTGTGTGGTAATATCTACAGGGAGCAGTGTGTGGTAATATCTACAGGGAGCAGTGTGTGGTAATATCTACAGGGAGCAGTGTGTGGTAATATCTACAGGGAGCAGTGTGTGGTAATATCTACAGGGAGCAGTGTGTGGTTATATATATATAGGGAGCAGTGTGTGGTATCATCTCCAGGGAGCAGTGTGTGGTGATATGTACAGGGAGGAGCAGTATCCGTTATTATCTACAGGGAACAGTGTGTGGTAATATCTACAGGGAGCAGTGTGTGGTATTATCTACAGGGGGCAGTGTGTGGTAATATCTACAGGGAATAGCATGTGGTCATATCTAGAGGGAGCAGTGAGTGGTAATATCTACAGGGAGCAGTGTGTGGTAATATCTACAGGGAGCAGTGTGTGTGGTAATATCTACAGGGAGCAGTGTGTGGTAATATATACAGGGAGCAGTGTGTGGTAATATCTACAGGGAGCAGTGTGTGTGGTATTATCTACAGAGAGCAGTGTGTGGTGATATCTACAGGGAGCAGTGTGTGGTAATATCTAAAGGGAGCAGTGTGTGGTAATATCTACAGGGAGCAGTGTGTGGTAATATCTACAGGGAGCAGTGTGTGTGGTAATGTCTTCAGGGAGCAGTGTGTGGTAATATCTACAGGGAGCAGTGTGTGGTAATATCTACAGGGAGCAGTGTGTGGTAATATCTACAGGGAGCAGTGTGTGGTAATATCTACAGGGAGCAGTGTGTGGTATTATCTACAGGGAGCAGTGTGTGGTAATATCTACAGGGAGCAGTGTGTGGTAATATCTACAGGGAGCAGTGTGTGGTAATATCTACAGGGAGCAGTGTGTGGTAATATCTACAGGGAGCAGTGTGTGGTAATATCTACAGGGAGCAGCGTGTGGTAATATCTACAGGGAGCAGTGTGTGGTAATATCTACAGGGAGCAGTGTGTGGTTATATATATATATAGGGAGCAGTGTGTGGTATCATCTCCAGGGAGCAGTGTGTGGTGATATGTACAGGGAGGAGCAGTATCCGTTATTATCTACAGGGAACAGTGTGTGGTAATATCTACAGGGAGCAGTGTGTGGTATTATCTACAGGGGGCAGTGTGTGGTAATATCTACAGGGAATAGCATGTGGTCATATCTAGAGGGAGCAGTGAGTGGTAATATCTACAGGGAGCAGTGTGTGGTAATATCTACAGGGAGCAGTGTGTGTGGTAATATCTACAGGGAGCAGTGTGTGGTAATATATACAGGGAGCAGTGTGTGGTAATATCTACAGGGAGCAGTGTGTGTGGTATTATCTACAGAGAGAAGTGCGTGGTGATATCTACAGGGAGCAGTGTGTGGTAATATCTAAAGGGAGCAGTGTTTGGTAATATCTACAGGGAGCAGCGTGTGGTAATATCTACAGGGAGCAGTGTGTGGTAATATCTACAGGGAGCAGTGTGTGGTAATATCTACAGGGAGCAGTGTGTGGTATTATCTACAGGGAGCAGTGTGTGTGGTAATATCTACAGGGAGCAGTGTGTGGTAATATCTACAGGGAGCAGCGTGTGGTAATATCTACAGGGAGCAGTGTGTGGTAATATCTACAGGGAGCAGTGTGTGGTAATATCTACAGGGAGCAGCGTGTGGTAATATCTACAGGGAGCAGTGTGTGGTAATATCTACAGGGAGCAGTGTGTGGTTATATATATATAGGGAGCAGTGTGTGGTATCATCTCCAGGGAGCAGTGTGTGGTGATATGTACAGGGAGGAGCAGTATCCGTTATTATCTACAGGGAACAGTGTGTGGTATTATCTACAGGGGGCAGTGTGTGGTAATATCTACAGGGAATAGCATGTGGTCATATCTAGAGGGAGCAGTGAGTGGTAATATCTACAGGGAGCAGTGTGTGGTAATATCTACAGGGAGAAGTGTGTGTGGTAATATCTACAGGGAGCAGTGTGTGGTAATATATACAGGGAGCAGTGTGTGGTAATATCTACAGGGAGCAGTGTGTGTGGTATTATCTACAGAGAGAAGTGCGTGGTGATATCTACAGGGAGCAGTGTGTGGTAATATCTAAAGGGAGCAGTGTTTGGTAATATCTACAGGGAGCAGCGTGTGGTAATATCTACAGGGAGCAGTGTGTGGTAATATCTACAGGGAGCAGTGTGTGGTAATATCTACAGGGAGCAGTGTGTGGTATTATCTACAGGGAGCAGTGTGTGTGGTAATATCTACAGGGAGCAGTGTGTGGTAATATCTACAGGGAGCAGCGTGTGGTAATATCTACAGGGAGCAGTGTGTGGTAATATCTACAGGGAGCAGTGTGTGGTAATATCTACAGGGAGCAGCGTGTGGTAATATCTACAGGGAGCAGTGTGTGGTAATATCTACAGGGAGCAGTGTGTGGTTATATATATATAGGGAGCAGTGTGTGGTATCATCTCCAGGGAGCAGTGTGTGGTGATATGTACAGGGAGGAGCAGTATCCGTTATTATCTACAGGGAACAGTGTGTGGTAATATCTACAGGGAGCAGTGTGTGGTATTATCTACAGGGGGCAGTGTGTGGTAATATCTACAGGGAATAGCATGTGGTCATATCTAGAGGGAGCAGTGAGTGGTAATATCTACAGGGAGCAGTGTGTGGTAATATCTACAGGGAGCAGTGTGTGTGGTAATATCTACAGGGAGCAGTGTGTGGTAATATATACAAGGAGCAGTGTGTGGTAATATCTACAGGGAGCAGTGTGTGTGGTATTATCTACAGAGAGCAGTGCGTGGTGATATCTACAGGGAGCAGTGTGTGGTAATATCTAAAGGGAGCAGTGTGTGGTAATATCTACAGGGAGCAGTGTGTGGTAATATCTACAGGGAGCAGTGTGTGTGGTAATGTCTTCAGGGAGCAGTGTGTGGTAATATCTACAGGGAGCAGTGTGTGGTAATATCTACAGGGAGCAGTGTGTGGTAATATCTACAGGGAGCAGTGTGTGGTAATATCTACAGGGAGCAGTGTGTGGTATTATCTACAGGGAGCAGTGTGTGGTAATATCTACAGGGAGCAGTGTGTGGTAATATCTACAGGGAGCAGCGTGTGGTAATATCTACAGGGAGCAGTGTGTGGTAATATCTACAGGGAGCAGTGTGTGGTAATATCTACAGGGAGCAGCGTGTGGTAATATCTACAGGGAGCAGTGTGTGGTAATATCTACAGGGAGCAGTGTGTGGTTATATATATATATAGGGAGCAGTGTGTGGTATCATCTCCAGGGAGCAGTGTGTGGTGATATGTACAGGGAGGAGCAGTATCCGTTATTATCTACAGGGAACAGTGTGTGGTAATATCTACAGGGAGCAGTGTGTGGTATTATCTACAGGGGGCAGTGTGTGGTAATATCTACAGGGAATAGCATGTGGTCATATCTAGAGGGAGCAGTGAGTGGTAATATCTACAGGGAGCAGTGTGTGGTAATATCTACAGGGAGCAGTGTGTGGTAATATCTACAGGGAGCAGTGTGTGTGGTATTATCTACAGAGAGAAGTGCGTGGTGATATCTACAGGGAGCAGTGTGTGGTAATATCTAAAGGGAGCAGTGTTTGGTAATATCTACAGGGAGCAGCGTGTGGTAATATCTACAGGGAGCAGTGTGTGGTAATATCTACAGGGAGCAGTGTGTGGTAATATCTACCGGAAGCAGTGTGTGGTATTACCTACAGGGGACAGTGTCTGGCGCTATCTACAGGGAGCAGTGTGTGCTATTACCTACAGGGGACAGTGTGTGGTGCTATCTACAGGGAGCAGTGTGTGTCACTATTATTGTGGTGCCTAAAGGGGGTACTATTATAATGTGTGGCACCGATTATTTGTATCTGGGGTACTATAAATTGTGAGGGTTTTCTAGAGGGTGGGTAGGTGCTAGAAAAACGAGAAGCCAAAGATGTTTGTGTTTAAAATTCTGCAGAGGCGATTCGTAGTGGGGAGAAGGCATCAGGGCAATCTGGGCCGGATGAGGAAGAAAAGGATTTTTCCTCAGACCGGGCTAAGGTGGCCTACATCCTGTCTGTGCTGTCTGGTGAAGCGCTGGCTTGGGCATCGCCCTTGTGGGAGAGAAACGACCCGATCATGTACAACATTCAGAACTTTCTCTCCACGTTTAAAAGGGTGTTTGAAGAACCAGGTCGAGCCTCTTCTGCATCGTCCTCTCTACTCAAGCTCCGACAAGGAACCTCCACTGTAGGCCAATACGCCATTCAATTCCGCACCTTGGCTACAGAACTCCAGTGAAATAATGAGGCTTTGATATCGACCTTCTGGGAGGGTCTGGTGGGCCGAATCAAGGATGAACTTTCTGTCCGAGACCTTCCACCATCCTTGGAAGACTTGATTACCCTAGCTAATCGTATTGATATACGTTTCCGTGAGAGACAACAGGAATCTGCTCGAGGCAATCGAACATCACGATTGGCACCAACCTTCCAAAGGCCTCTTCTGGCCTCATCTTCCTCCCGGTCGGACGAACCCATGCAGGTGGAGAGAACAAAACTCACGCCTGAGGAGCGCCAGAATAGACGCAAGTTGAATTTATGTCTGTATTGTGGTTGAAAAACGCACTTCCTCAGAGACTGTCCAGTGAGGCCGGAAAACTCCAACACCTAGGGCAAGTAGGAGAGGCTACCCTAGGTGGAATACCTTCCTCTCAGAAGATGACCATACCAGCGAAGCTGTCCTTTGCAGGAACCACTTTCGACGTTCAAGCCTTCCTAGATTCCGGATCCACTGGGAATTTTCTGTGCCAGTCCTTGGTAAATCGCTACCAAATCCCTGTGCAAAGACACACCAAAGCATTGTCCATTGCTTCTGTAGATGGGAAGCTCCTACAGGAAACTATCTATCTCGTCACCGAGCCCATTCTCCTGTTAACAGGGGCACTGCACTGCACCAGGAACGTATCTCCTTCTATGTGTTAAAGAACTCTCTGAACCCTTTGCTTCTAGGTCTAGCACTCTCCTGTTATTGACTGGACTGGAGGTCAAATTACTCGCAGGAGTGACTTCACCAACATTGTCTGCTATCTATTCGCCCACCTATGCCTCAGTCTGCAGAACCTAACTCAGCAGGACTTTCTACTCCATATAAAAGCTCCTCGGATGTCTTCTGCAAACAACAAGCTGAATCGCTGCCTCCTCACAGGCCATACGACTGTGCCATTGACCTGGTCCCCAACGCCACGCCTCCCAGAGGTAGAGTCTACCCTTTGTCTTTGCCCGAGACTGAGGCCATGTCTAGGTATGTCCAAGAAAATCTGG
This sequence comes from Rhinoderma darwinii, assembly GCF_050947455.1. NCBI lineage: Eukaryota > Metazoa > Chordata > Amphibia > Anura > Rhinodermatidae > Rhinoderma > Rhinoderma darwinii. The sequence continues at coordinate 468,687,660 of NC_134688.1, read as the reverse complement.
AGAGAGGATTCATCCGTAAGTCCTTCTCTCCTGCTGGCGCAGGGTTTTTCTTTGTGGGAAAAAAAGATGGCTCCCTGCGCCCTTGTATTGATTACCGAGGATTAAACAATATCACGTTAAAGAACAAGTACCCGTTACCATTGATCTCAGAACTCTTTGACCGTCTACAGGGGGCGAAAATCTTCACCAAACTAGACCTTCGTGGAGCTTATAATCTCATCCGTATCCGCGAGGGAGACGAATGGAAAACCGCCTTCAATACTCGTGATGGGCATTTTGAATACCTTGTCATGCCCTTTGGACTTTGTAATGCTCCTGCGGTTTTCCAGGCCTTTGTTAATGACATTTTTCGAGATCTGTTGTACAGCTGTGTGGTGGTATACCTGGATGACATTTTAATCTTCTCTCCCAATATTCAAACCCATCGTGTGCATGTGCTCCAATTGTTACAACGTCTGCGAGAGAACTCTCTATTTGCCAAGCTATCCTCAATTCTCAACTGGCCTCGTCCGCAAGGACTCAAAGCGGTCCAAGGCCTGCTAGGATTCGCAAATTATTACTGCCAGTTTATTCCTCATTTTTCCTCTATGACGGCTGATATTTCTGCTCTGACCAAAAAAGGTGTTAATCCTAAAGACTGGACCGCGGAGGCCGAAGCCGCATTCCAAGCTCTTAAAGTTGCCTTCTCTTCTGCCTCAGTCCTACATAGACCGGATTCCACCAAACCATTTGTTCTGGAGGTCGATGCTTCTTCTGTGGGAGTTGGAGCTATTCTGTCGCAAAAGACTTGTAGAGGGAGACTGGTGGTGTAAAGGATCTACCAGGCACAGCTTCGGGATTAACGCCCATAGATAATCAGTCTGCACCTGCTTCTATGTCTGGGAGACTGACTCCATCTTCCACCACTCAGGGTGGCAGGCTTAGGAGTAGGAGAACCTATCACAGCCTGGCCAGACGGAGCTAGCTCCCGCCCTCTGTCTATTTATATCTGCATTTCCTGTTCCTCCTTTGCTTGTGATTCTTCTCGTTTGGTTTCCTGGCCCTGCTGCAGCTTCTTGTACCATTGTCCTTGCTTCATATTGACCCCGGCTTGCTGACTATTCTCCTGCTCTGCGTTTGGTACCTTGTACACTCCTGGTTTGACTCGGCTTGTTTACTACTCTTCTGCTCTGCGTTTGACACCTCGTACTCTCCTGGTTTGACTCGGCTTGTTCACTTCTCTTGTTGCTCACGGTGTTGCCGTGGGCAACTGCCCCTTTCTCCCCCTAGCTCTGTGTACCCTTGTCTGTTTGTCTGTTGTGCACTTATTGAGCGTAGGGACCGTCGTCCTGTTGTACCCTGTCGCCTAGGGCGGGTCGTTGCAAGTAGGCAGGGACTGAGTGGTGGGTAGATTAGGGCTCACTTGTCTGTCTCCCCACCCCCGTCATTACAGGTGGCCTGCGTTTTTTTCTCCAAATCGTTCACATCCGCTGAAAAATATTATGGAATTGGAGATAAAGAACTTTTAGCTATTAAATTGGCCCTGGAGGAATGGAGACATTTGCTTGAGCGTGCACGGCACCCTATCATCGTTTACACAGACCATAAAAACCTCCTATACTTACAAACTGCTCAACGCCTAAACTCTCGTCAAGCTCGGTGGGCATTATTCTTCTCCAGATTCGATTTTTAGCTTCATTATAGACCTGCTGGAAAGAATACCAAGGCTGATGCCTTATCTCTCTGTTTTGACCCCACAGACCAAGAGCCCAGCCCCCAGTTTATTATAGATCCAAAATGTATTGCGATCACTGCTCCTGCTGAAGTGGTACACATTCCCCGAGGAAAGACCTACGTACCCCCGAAACAAAGGGATTGTGTTCTGCGTTGGGGCCATGCCTCCAGGGTTTCTGGGCACCCTGGCATCAAAAGGACTCTTGATTTGATTGGCCGTCAGTACTGGTGGCCTTCCATGTCCCAAGAATCTAAAGACTTTGTTTCTGCCTGCTCCACTTGATCTCAAAATAAAGTCTCCCATTCAAGACCTGCTGGCCTTTTGCACACCCTGCCTGTGCCTGACTCTCCTTGGTCGCACATTGCCATGGACTTCATCACCGATCTGCCTAGTTCTGCTGGGTGTACCGTAATCTGGGTTGTGGTGGATCGCTTTTCCAAGATGGCGCACTTCGTACCTCTTTCAGGCCTTCCGTCTTCTTCCCGACTGGCAACGCTGTTTGTCGAGCACATTTTTCGCCTGCATGGTCCTATGCACATTGTTTCTGACAGAGGAGTTCAGTTCACATCCAAGTTCTGGAGAGCCTGCTGGAGGTCAAACTAGACTTCTCTTCCGCGTACCATCCCCAATCCAATGGTCAAGTAGAGCAGATAAACCAAATACTTGAAGGGTTTCCTCAGGAATTTTGTGTCTCCGAGACAAGACAACTGGGCAAGTCTGCTTCCATGGGCCGAATTTGCCTACAACAACCATACGCGGGAATCTACCCGCTCTTCTCCCTTCTTCTTGGTGTATGGCCAGCACCCAGGAATTCCCCTACCAGTCTCTGTGCCTTCTGAGGTTCCAGCTGCTAACACGGTCCACCGCGATTTTCTACGGATTTGGCAGACGGCCAAGGACTCCATCCACAGAGCCGTAGCCAGGTTTAAAAGAGACGCGGATAAAAGACGCAGGATACCGCCGCAGCTCCTTCCTGGGGATAAAGTCTGGCTATCCACCCGGTAGATACGTCTGAAGACCCCTTGTTACAATCTAGCTACTCGGTTTCTGGGTCCCTATGAAATAACTAAACAAATTAATCCAGTAACTTTCAGACTTCGCCTTCCTCAGTCCCAAAAAATCTCTAATTCCTTCCACATTTCTCTGCTGAAACCCACCATACTCAACCGATTGAGAGATCCTGGATGTCAAACGATCACGGGGGAGATTATGTTACCTACTGGACTGGAAAGATTATGGTCCTAAGGAGAGCCCGTGGAGAATATCAACGCCCCAGCTCTCATCAAGGACTTTGAGCGAAGGTTTCCAAGCAAGCCTAAAAAGAGGGGGCATAAAGGGGGGGTACTGTAACGGCTCTGCGCCGTTCCCCGCCGTTTCCACAGCCTCTGCTCCAGGTTCCGTCGCCCTCCCTCATCAGCTGCTCGTCCCGAGCTCCACTTACCCTGTCCGGATGCTCTGCTGGCCCTGGACGGCATCAAGTGAGTGCAGCCATTACCTCCTTCCGCGGTCGGCATCCTCCATGTGCGGCTGCAGTGACTCATTCTGCCTTAAAGGGCCAGCGCGCGCCTTAATTCCCAGAACTTCCTATTTAAGGTTCCTCCTCCCTTCCATCCCTGCTTGTTCAGTCAAGTTCCCCGTGAGTTCCCTGTGCCCTAGTTCCCCGTTTCCGTTCCTTCTGCCTTTTGTCTGGATTTCCCGTTACTGACCTCTGCTTGAACTTGACTTTACCCTTGTTTGCCGCCTGCCTTGACCTATTGCTGCCATACCCATTACGATGTCTGCCGCCTGCCTTGACCTATTGCTGCCATACCCGTTACGACGTCTGCTGCCTGTCCTGACTTCTGTCTATCAATCCGACTGCCTCTACTCGCTGTGCCAAGCGTTGCCTGGGTTCCACGCACCATCTCCCAGACGACACCGAGGATCCACTAACAAACTGGTGAGAACCGTTATATTTCCTATCTTAGACATTTATGGCATATGCAAAGGAAATGCTAAAAAAATTCTTATAGATGCGGGGCCCAGCTCTGGGACCCGCACCTATATCTAGAACTGGCCGCACAATCCAGTCAAAGAATAGTTGAGAGAGGGTCACGCATGTGCGCATCTTTCTCTATTCTGTTATGTGGTTGTCATGGAAACAGCCATGCAGCTTTTCCTCGGCTGTTTCCGTAACTCTAATTGAAAAGAATGGAGAGAGCTGCGGGATCCTCTCCCCTTTGGACTCCGCCTGGATTCTGCGGCAAGTTTTAGATATTGGTGCGGGTGCCAGAGCTGGGAGCCGCATCTATCAGACATTTTTGGAATTTCCTATGGATATGCCATAAATGTCTAAAATGGGAAAGCTCCTTTCAGTTATATGGTTTGCAGAGCGCTTGTGTAGGACTGGTTTCTACCGCTATATAGTCACTAGGTGGTGGTAATATTGGACTTTGGTTTACTACACACGTTTTAGTACACAATTAAGAGTGGTCACATTATTTCTATATAGCGGATGGTGGGCCCCAAGAATTATTTCCTCTGTGGGCTCAAAGTACTCCAGTCCGACACTGCTTCAGGTCCGCCATCCTCATTTTGGAGAGACAAATACGTTTTAGACCCTTGCAGCACTGACTTACTGGGACACAATTCTCTTTTACGGGTAGGTACAACAAACACGAACCTACAGTTTAACCCCTTGGAGACACAGCCAGTTTTGGCCTTGTGGACACAGCCTATTTTTTCAAATCTGACATGTCACTTTATGTGGTAATAACTTGGGAATGCTTTCACTTATCCAAGCAATTTTACAATTGTTTTCTCGTGACATATTGTATTTTATGTTATAGAAAATATTTGAAAGTGTCTTAACCATTTAGATGTTTCACAGGAATTAAAGCAAAGTGGAGGTGAAATTTACAAATTTAATTTTTTTTGCCGAAATTCATTTGTGATACATTTCTTCTTGTAACACCAAAGTTTTACTGAGAAATGCAACTCAATATTTATTGCCCAGATTCTGCAATTTTTAGAAATATCTCACATGTGGCCCTAGTGTGCTAATGAACTGAATCACCGGCCTCAGAAGCAAAGGAGCACCTTGTGGATTTTCAGGCCTCCTTTCTAGCAGAAAATATTTTAGGCACCATGTCAGGTTTGAAAAGGTCTTGTGGTGCCAAAACATAGGAAAAACCGTAAAAAGGCACCATTCTGGAAACTACAGCCCTAAGGGATTAATCTAGGGGTATAGTGAGCATTTTGATCCCATAGTTGTTTTTGTTAAATTTCTTTGAATTAAGCCATAAAAACGAAAATCTAAATTTTTTCCAATAAAACATACAATGTGTAATGACGGGGGTGGGGAGACAGACAAGTGAGCCCTAATCTATCCACCACTCAGTCCCTGCCTACTTGCAACGACCCACCCTAGGCGACGGGGTACAACTGGGCGACGGTCCCTACGCTCAATAAGTGCACGACAGACAAACAGACAAGGGTACACAGAGCTAGGGGGAGAAAGGGGCAGTTGCCAACGGCAAAACCGTGAGCAACAAGAGAAGTGAACAAGCCGAGTCAAACCAGGAGAGTACGAGGTGCCAAACGCAGAGCAGAAGACTAGTAAACAAGCCGAGTCAAACCAGGAGTGTACGAGGTACCAAACGCAGAGCAGGAGAGTAGTCAGCAAGCCGGGGTCAATATGAAGCAAGGACAATGGTACAAGAAGCTGCAGCAGGGCCAGGAAACCAAACGAGAAGAATCACAAGCAAAGGAGGAACAGGAAAGGCAGGTATAAATAGACAGAGGGCGGGAGCTAGCTCCGTCTGGCCAGGCTGTGATAGGTTCTCCCACTCCTAAGCCTGCCACCCTGAGTGGTGGAAGATGGAGTCAGTCTCCCAGACATAGAAGCAGGTGCAGACTGATTATCTATGGGCGTTAACCCCGAAGCTGTGCCTGGCAGATCCTTTACACAATGTTTTCATTTTTACAGGGAATAAAGGAGAAAAAACACCCCAACATTTGTAAAGCATTTTCTTCCGATTATGGAAATACCCCATATGTGGTCATAAACTTATGTTTGAACACACGGCAGGTGTCAGAAGGGAAGGAGCGCCATTTGGCTTTTGGATTTCAAAATTTTGCTGGAATGGTTTTCAGTGCCATGTCGCATTTGCAAAGCCCCTGAGGAACAAAAAACAGTTGAAACTACCCAAAAGTGAATCCATTTTGGAAACTACACCCTTTATGGAATTTATCTAGGGGTATAGAGAGCATTTTAACCACACAGATTTTTGGCAGAATTAATTGGAAGTAGTCTGTGAAAATAAAAATCTAAATTTTTTCCCATAAAATGTAGTTTTAGCTTAGATTTTTTTTTATTTTCACCAGGGCTAAAGGAGAAAAAATCACCCCAACATTTATAAAGCAAATTCTCCTGAGCAAGGCAATACCTCATATGTGGGCATAAATTTCTGTACGTACCCACGGCAGGGCTTAGAAGGGAAGGAGCGTTATTTGTCTTTTGGAGCTCAAATTTTGCTGGAATGGTTTGCGGTGCCATGTCACATTTGAAAAGCCCCTGAGGGACCAAATTAGTGAAAACCCCCCAAACATGACAACCTTTTTTGAAACTACACCCCTGAAGGAATTTATTGAGGGGTATAGTGAGCATTTCGACCCCACTGTTTTTTTGCAGAATTTAGTCTAATTATGCAGTGAAATTGTAAATTTTTTTTTTCTGATAAAAACGTGGAAATGTTTAAATTTTACAAAGAATAAAGGAGAAAATGCACCCCAACATTTGAAAAACAATTTCTCCCGATTACGGCAGTACCCCATTTGTCATAATAAACTGCTGTTTGGACCCACAGAAGGGCTCAGGAGGGAAGAAACACCATTTGGCTTTTGGAGCTGAAATTTTGCTGGAATCGTTTTTGGTTGTCATGTCGCATTTGCAAAATCAGTGGAAACCGCGAAAATTGACCCCATTTGGGAAACTAAAGCCCTCAAGGAATTAATCGAGGGGTATATTGAGCATTTAGACCCCACAGGTTTTTTTTGCTGAATTTAGTGGAATTAGGCCGTAAGAATGAATATGAACATTTTTTACACTTAAAAATGTTTAATTTTTATATTTCCACAAGGGATAAAGGAGAAAAATCACTCCAACATTTGTAAAACAATTTCTCCCAAGTACGGCAATGCCCCACATGTGGTCACAAACTGAGGTCTGGACACACAGCAGGGCTCAGAAAGGCAGGAGCGCTATTTGGCATGTAGATTTTGCTGATGTTGTGCCCAGTTTGTGCCACTGAAGACAAATACCTCATAAAATGTTAAGTGGAAATCCCAGGTATGCTTGGTAGTAGTTCTGTTTAGGGTTTTGCTGGTATTTCAGTTTATAATGTGAGGGCATATGTAATCTGTGAGGAGTACATCAGGGTATATGTAATCTGTGAGGAGTACATCAGGGTATATGTAATCTGTGAGGAGTACATCAGGGTATATGTAATATGTGAAGAGTATATCATGGTATATGTAAACTGTGAGGAGTACATCAGGGTATATGTAATATGTGCGGAGAACATCAGGGTATATGTAATATGTGCGGAGAACATCAGGGTATGTGTAATATGTGCGGAGTACATCAGGATATGTGTAATCTGTGCGGAGAACATCAGGGTATATGTAATATGTGAGGAGTACATCAGGGTATATGTAATATGTGAGGAGTACATCAGGGTATATGTAATCTGTGCGGAGTACATCAGGGTATATGTAAGCTGTGAGGAGTACATCAGGGTATATGTAATATGTGCGGAGTACATCAGGAAATATGTAAACTGTGCGGAGTACATCAGGGCATATGTAATCTGTGAGGAGTACATCAGGGTATATGCAAACTGTGCGGAGTACATCAGGGCATATGTAATCAATGAGGAGTACATCAGAGTATATGTAATCTGTTTGGAGTACATCAGGGTATATGTAATATGTGAGGAGTACATCAGGGTATATGTAATATGTGAGGAGTACATCAGGGTATATGTAATATGTGCGGAGAACATCAGGGTATATGTAATATGTGCGGAGAACATCAGGGTATATGTAATATGTGCGGAGTACATCAGGATATGCGTAATCTGTGCGGAGAACATCAGGGTATATGTAATATGTGAGGAGTACATCAGGGTATATGTAATCTGTGCGGAGTACATCAGGGTATATGTAATCTGTGCGGAGTACATCAGGGTATATGTAATCTGTGAGGAGTACATGAGGGCATATGTAATCTGTGAGGAGTACATCATGGCATATGTAATCTGTGCGGAGTACATCAGGGTATATGTAATGTGTGAGGAGTACATCAGGGTATATGTAAACTGTGCGGAGTACATCAGGGTATATGTAATATGTGAGGAGTACATCAGGGTATATGTAATCTGTGCGGAGCACATCAGGGTATATGTAATCTGTGCGGAGTACATCAGGGTATATGTAATATGTGAGGAGTACATCAGGGTATATGTAATCTGTGAGGAGTACATCAGGGTATATGTAATCTGTGAGGAATACATCAGGGTATATGTAATATGTGAGGAGTACATCAGGGTATATGTAATATGTGAGGAGTACATCAGGGTATATGTAATCTGTGAGGAGTACATCAGGGTATATGTAATCTGTGCGGAGTACATCAGGGTATATGTAATATGTGAGGAGTACATCAGGGTATATGTAATCTGTGAGGAGTACATCAGGGTATATGTAATATGTGAGGAGTACATCAGGGTATATGTAATATGTGAGGAGTACATCAGGGTATATGTAATGTGTGAGGAGTACATCAGGGTATATGTAATGTGTGAGGAGTACATCAGGGTATATGTAAACTGTGCGGAGTACATCAGGGTATATGTAATCTGTGAGGAGTACATCAGGGTATATGTAATATGTGAGGAGTACATCAGGGTATGTGTAATATGTGAGGAGTACATCAGGGTATGTGTAATATGTGCGGAGTACATCAGGGTATATGTAATCTGTGCGGAGTACATCAGGGTATATGTAATCTGTGAGGAGTACATCAGGGTATATGTAATATGTGAGGAGTACATCAGGGTATGTGTAATATGTGAGGAGTACATCAGGGTATATGTAATATGTGAGAAGTACACCAGGATATATGTAATATGTGCGGAGAACATCAGGGTATATGTAAACTGTGCGGAGTACATCAGGGTATATGTAATCTGTGCGGAGTACCTCAGGATATATGTAATATGTGCGGAGAACATCAGGGTATATGTAATATGTGCGGAGAACATCAGGGTATATGTAATATGTGCGGAGTACATCAGGATATGCGTAATCTGTGCGGAGAACATCAGGGTATATGTAATATGTGAGGAGTACATCAGGGTATATGTAATCTGTGCGGAGTACATCAGGGTATATGTAATCTGTGCGGAGTACATCAGGGTATATGTAATCTGTGAGGAGTACATGAGGGCATATGTAATCTGTGAGGAGTACATCATGGCATATGTAATCTGTGCGGAGTACATCAGGGTATATGTAATGTGTGAGGAGTACATCAGGGTATATGTAAACTGTGCGGAGTACATCAGGGTATATGTAATATGTGAGGAGTACATCAGGGTATATGTAATCTGTGCGGAGCACATCAGGGTATATGTAATCTGTGCGGAGTACATCAGGGTATATGTAATATGTGAGGAGTACATCAGGGTATATGTAATCTGTGAGGAGTACATCAGGGTATATGTAATCTGTGAGGAGTACATCAGGGTATATGTAATCTGTGCGGAGTACATCAGGGTATATGTAATATGTGAGGAGTACATCAGGGTATATGTAATCTGTGAGGAGTACATCAGGGTATATGTAATATGTGAGGAGTACATCAGGGTATATGTAATATGTGAGGAGTACATCAGGGTATATGTAATATGTGAGGAGTACATCAGGGTATATGTAATGTGTGAGGAGTACATCAGGGTATATGTAAACTGTGCGGAGTACATCAGGGTATATGTAATCTGTGAGGAGTACATCAGGGTATATGTAATATGTGAGGAGTACATCAGGGTATGTGTAATATGTGAGGAGTACATCAGGGTATGTGTAATATGTGCGGAGTACATCAGGGTATATGTAATCTGTGCGGAGTACATCAGGGTATATGTAATCTGTGAGGAGTACATCAGGGTATATGTAATATGTGAGGAGTACATCAGGGTATGTGTAATATGTGAGGAGTACATCAGGGTATATGTAATATGTGAGAAGTACACCAGGGTATATGTTATCTGTGAGGAGTACATCAGGGTATATGTAATATGTGAGGAGTACATCAGGGTATATGTAATATGTGAGGAGTACATCAGGGTATATGTAATATGTGAGGAGTACATCAGGGTATATGTAATCTGTGAGGAATACATCAGGGTATATGTAATATGTGAGGAGTACATCAGGGTATATGTAATATGTGAGGAGTACATCAGGGTATATGTAATCTGTGCGGAGTACCTCAGGATATATGTAATCTGTGAGGAGTACATCAGGGTATATGTAATATGTGAGGAGTACATCAGGGTATATGTAATATGTGAGGAGTACATCAGGATATATGTAATATGTGAGGAGTACATCAGGGTATATGTAATATGTGAGGAGTACATCAGGGTATATGTAATCTGTGAGGAGTACATCAGGGTATATGTAATCTGTGAGGAGTACATCAGGGTATATGTAATATGTGAGGAGTACATCAGGGTATATGTAATATGTGAGGAGTACATCAGGGTATATGTAATGTGTGAGGAGTACATCAGGGTATATGTAAACTGTGCGGAGTACATCAGGGTATATGTAATCTGTGCGGAGTACCTCAGGATATATGTAATCTGTGAGGAGTACATCAGGGTATATGTAATATGTGAGGAGTACATCAGGGTATATGTAATATGTGAGGAGTACATCAGGGTATATGTAATCTGTGAGGAGTACATCAGGGTATATGTAATATGTGAGGAGTACATCAGGGTATATGTAATATGTGAGGAGTACATCAGGGTATATGTAATCTGTGAGGAGTACATCAGGGTATATGTAATCTGTGCAAAGTACATCAGGGTATATGTAATCTGTGCGGAGTACATCAGGGTATATTTAATATGTGAGGAGTACATCAGGGTATATGTAATATGTGAGGAGTACATCAGGGTATATGTAATATGTGAGGAGTACATCAGGGTATATATAATCTGTGAGGAGTACATCAGGTTATATGTAATATGTGAGGAGTACATCAGGGTATATGTAATATGTGAGGAGTATATCAGGATATATGTAATCTGTGAGGAGTACATCAGGGTATATGTAATCTGTGAGGAGTACATCAGGGTATATGTAATCTGTGAGGAGTACATCAGGGTATATGTAATATGTGAGGAGTACATCAGGGTATATGTAATCTGTGCGGAGTACATCAGGGTATATGTAATATGTGCGGGGTACATCAGGGTACATGTTATCTGTGTGGGGTACATCAGGGTATATGTAAGCTGTGTGGAGTACATCAGGGTATATGTAATATGTGAGGGGTACATCAGGGTATATGTAATATGTGCGGAGTACATCAGGGTATATGTTATCTGTGTGGGGTACATCAGGGTATATGTAAGCTGTGTGGAGTACATCAGGGTATATGTAATATGTGAGGGGTACATCAGGGTATATGTAATATGTGGGGAGTACATCAGGGTATATCTAATATGTGAGGAGTACATCAGGGTATATGTAATCTGTGAGGAGCACATCAGGGTATATGTAAGGAGTACATCAGGGTATACATACCTCCCAACTTTTGAATTCGGAAAAGAGGGATATTTTAAGCCACGCCCCTAACCACGCCCATTATCCCGCATAAACACATCAAATCACGGCAGATCCTTCTTCAAATAACACGCACACATTCTCACTGCAGATCTCTAGACTGTCTGGATATCACAGATATTATGGATCCGGTTATATCGTCTTTGTGTTACTTTTCCTATCTTGGATATAACATTTGCTCATCACGGCAACTGCAGGACAAACCAAAAGGCTGAGAACAATGAAAGTCAAGCGGGAGACCCTGTGGTGGATGACTTTTCAATTGACAGGTAGCAGAGTTACATGATGGGGATTTTTTTTTCCAGTTGTTTAACTCTGCTACCGTCAATGGAAAAATCATCCACCAGAGCCCCCCTGTAGATTGCTCCACACACAGCCCCCCTGTAGATAGCTCCACACACAGCCCCCCTGTAGATCCCTCCACACACAGCCCCCCTGTAGAAAGCTCCACACACAGCCCCCCTGTAGATAGCTCCACACACAGCACCCCTGTAGATAGTGCCAGACACAGCCCCCTGTAGACAGCTCCACACACAGCCCCCTGTGGATAGCGTCAGAAACAGTCCCCTGTAGATAGCGTCAGACACAGCCCCCCTGTACATAGCGCCACACACAGCCCCCTGTACATAGCGCCACACACAGCCCCCTGTACATAGCGCCACACACAGCCCCCTGTAAATAGCTTCACACACAGCCCCCTGTAGATAGCTCCACACACAGCACCCCTGTAGATAGCTCCACACACAGCCCCCCAGTAGATAGCTCCACACACAGTCCCCCTGTAGGTGCCACATTGCCGCCAGAGCGGAGAGCAGTAGAGGTAGGCCTTATTCACACGACAGCGTCCGAGTGTCGGCCGATAAAAACGGCCATTTTTCATCCGTTCCGGGCCGTGTTGCCGTTTTTAACGGACGATTTTGTCCCGTTTTGCATACGTTTTTTTCCCTGTCCGTTTTAAAATCGGATGAATTTCATTTAAATTTGTTGCCACACACAGCCCTCTGTAGATAATGCCACTGCCCCCCTGGTAGGTAATGCCACTTAGCCCCCTGTAGGTAATGCCACCCAGCCCCCTGTAGGTAATGCCACCCAGACCCTGCAGGTAATGCCACACAGCCCCCTGTAGGTAATGCCACACAGCCCCCTGTAGGTTGCACCCATCTCCCCCCCATACAGGAGAAGTCACTGACTTCAATGTCCATATATGGACAGTGTAGTCACTGACTTCTCCTGGAGAGGAATCCTGGACCACAGGGTCGGGGATTCCGCTTCAGAAGTGAGTGACGTCACTGTGTCCATATATGGACAGTTTAGTCACTCACTTCTCCTGTAGCGGAATCCCCAATCCCCGACCGGGGATTGGGGATTTCGACTCCTACAGGGAGCAAAGAAAGACCCTCCTCCTCCTCACATGCTCTCTGCACTTCTATGGGAGCCGGACGGCCGGGTAAACGGCCGAAAATAGGGCATGTCCCATTTTTTGACGGCCAGGTTTCCCGGGCCGTCAAAAAATCGGTTGTGTGAATAGCCCCATTAGGGGTCTATTGTTCCTATTGCAGCCGTGTGACAGCCGTTTTATGAACGGCTTTCACCCGGCCGGGAAACCCTGTAGTGTGAATAAGGGCTTAGCCGGCCCTACTGCTGCCACTCTCCGCTCTGCTTTGACGTCACTCACCATCAGAAGAAGGCAGGAGTCTTGCAGCGTCGTTCTCACTGGTGTCGATGCTGGCCCGGGAGTGAACCAGTCTAGTCACCTGACCGGTGAGGTCAGATGACAGGTCAGGTGACAGGTCAGCTGACTGGACTGGTCCACTCACGGGCCGGCATCGATCCCAGTGAGAACACCGCCGCAAGACTCCTGCCTTCTTCTGATCGCTGCTGCAGTCAGCAGCGATCAGCTTTTCTGATGCAGCGCCCAGCGGGACATTTTGCAGACCGCCCGAGACGGCGCGGTGAGAAACCGGGACTGTCCCGCCGGATCCGGGACGGTTGGGAGGTATGGGGTATATGTAATCTGTGCGGAGTACATCAGGGTATATGTAACTTGACACCCACTGGTGTTGGTGCGGGCTCAGCTTCTTAAGACCTTGTCGACAACAACGTAACAGTACGTTGTATTTCGCAAAGGGGTTAAAGGACTTGTCCCACAATAAACATTTATGACGTAAATCAGACAAGACAGATCACTGAGTCTAGCAGCCGGGACCCCGAGCAATCCTGAATGAGCTGGTCCTGGCCCAGAATGGCAAGTAAGGATTTGTTCACGCTGGTGTCACGGGTCGGTTCTGACAGGTTTCCTTTGCAAGTGCTGCCCTCTAGTGTCCACAACATCACATTACCCACCACTAACCCCTTCCAGACCTGCATTGTATTGTGCCTGTATTATAATGTATTGCAATGTATTAAAAGAGCGATAGCAGGATTGCAATTTCAAGTCCGCTAGTGGCAAAAAAAAAAAAAAGTTAAATATAGTTTATTTTAAAAAACATATTAAAAGTAGGGGAAAAAAATGTATATAAATGTTTTAAGGAAAAACGTCTAGATCCTAAGGCTATGGTCACACAGGGTGGATACGTTGCGTAAAAGTACACAGCGTAACTACCCTGAGCGACGCAGGGAATTCCGGCTGAAAAACCGCACCAAATTGAGTTGCAATTCTTGTGGCGCAATCACAGCTTTTCCGCCGCAAAAATCTAAATATCTGCTGTTTGTTGCGGCATTTACCTCCCCATTGAATTCAATAGGAAAAACCTACAACTAAAAAGCAGTGTTTACGCAAATACAATTGACAAGCTGCGTACTAAAATTCTGCACCGCAGGTCAATTTCTGAGCATTTTCCGCTCAGTATTTACGCAGCGTGTGAATTGACCCTTATAGTTAACTTCCAGAGAGTATAAATTTGTCCCGGTCATGTGATGATCACACAGGAAGAAGACACAGCTCTGATAACTGTTCTGTTACTGTAACGAGCTGAGCACCTGTGTGATCGTCACATGACCAGGATTGCAGGACTTTATCAGGATGTTATAGGATGATTATATTTGACCATTATTTATTGTAGTGTATTAGGATACTTGACATTAGGAGGTGATATCCTACTGATACCGTCTATTTATGTGATCAATGGAAAATCTGTGGATTATTTATGATATCTGTGTATGTATCATAGAGGGAGCCCCTGCAGCTACTATGCAGGAGGAGGAGGGGGTACTTGCTCAAGTTGGCGTTATCCTTCGTCCCCATACATGGAGTAAATCTCCTCTTTTCAACAGACACTATGTCAATGGAATTGATTAAGATTAACATCAATAGCTCTTGTATAAATAATGTCATGTATGTACACAGTGACTCCACCAGCAGAATAGTGAGTGCAGCTCTGGAGTATAATACAGGATGTAACTCAGGATCAGTACAGGATAAGTAATGTGATGTATGTACACAGTGATTCCACCAGCAGAATGCTAAGTGCAGCTCTGGAGTATAATACAGGATGTAACTCAGGATCAGTACAGGATAAGTAACGTAATATATGTACACAGTGACTCCACCAGCAGAATAGTGAGTGCAGCTCTGGAGTATAATACAGGATGTAATTCAGGATCAGTACAGGATAAGTAATGTAATGTATGTACACAGTGACTCCACCAGCAGAATAGTGAGTGCAGCTCTGGAGTATAATACAGAATGTAACTCAGGATCAGTACAAGATAAGTAATGTAATGTATGTAGACAGTGACTCCACCAGCAGAATAGTGAGTGCAGCTCTGGAGTATAATACAGGATGTAACTCAGGATCAGTACAGGATAAGTAATGTAATGTATGTACACAGTGACTCCACCAACAGAATAGTGAGTGCAGCTCTGGAGTATAATACAGGATGTAACTCAGGATCAGTACAGGATAAGTAATGTAATGTATGTACACAGTGACTCCACCAGCAGAATAGTGAGTGCAGTTCTGGAGTATAATACAGGATATAACTCAGGATCAGTACAGGATAAGTAATATATGTACACAGTGACTCCACCAGCAGAATAGTGAGTGCAGCTCTGGAGTATAATACAGGATGTAACTCAGGATCAGTACAGGATAAGTAATGTAATGTATGTACACAGTGACTCCACCAGCAGAATAGTGAGTGCAGCTCTGGAGTATAATACAGGATGTAACTCAGGATCAGTACAGGATAAGTAATGTAATGTATGTACACAGTGACTCCACCAGCAGAATAGTGAGTGCAGCTCTGGAGTATAATACAGGATGTATCTCAGGATCAGTACAGGATAAGTAATGTAATGTATGTACACAGTGACTCCACCAGCAGAATAGTGAGTGCAGCTCTGGAGTATAATACAGGATGTAACTCAGGATCAGTACAGGATAAGTAATGTAATGTATGTACACAGTGACTCCACCAACAGAATAGTGAGTGCAGCTCTGGAGTATAATACAGGATGTAACTCAGGATCAGTACAGGATAAGTAATGTAATTTATGTACACAGTGACTCCACCAGCAGAATAGTGAGTGCAGCTCTGGTGTATAATACTGGATATAACTCAGGATCAGTACAGGATAAGTAATGTAATGTATGTACACAGTGACTCCACCAGCAGAATAGTGAGTGCAGCTCTGGAGTATAATACAGGATGTAACTCAGGATCAGTACAGGATAAGTAATGTAATGTATGTACACAGTGACTCCACCAGCAGAATAGTGAGTGCAGCTCTGGAGTATAATACAGGATGTATCTCAGGATCAGTACAGGATAAGTAATGTAATGTATGTACACAGTGACTCCACCAGCAGAATAGTGAGTGCAGCTCTAGAGTATAATACAGGATGTAACTCAGGATCAGTACAGGATAAGTAATGTAATGTATGTACACAGTGACTCCACCAGCAGAATAGTGAGTGCAGCTCTGGAGTATAATACAGGATGTAACTCAGGATCAGTACAGGATAAGTAATGTAATGTATGTACACAGTGACTCCACCAGCAGAATAGTGAGTGCAGCTCTGGAGTATAATACAGGATGTATCTCAGGATCAGTACAGGATAAGTAATGTAATGTATGTACACAGTGACTCCTCCAGCAGAATAGTGAGTGCAGCTCTGGAGTATAATGCAGGATATAACTCAGGATCAGTACAGGATAAGTAATGTAATGTATGTACACAGTGACTCCACCAGCAGAATAGTGAGTGCAGCTCTAGAGTATAATACAGGATGTAACTCAGGATCAGTACAGGATAAGTAATGTAATTTATGTACACAGTGACTCCACCAGCAGAATAGTGAGTGCAGCTCTGGAGTATAATACAGGATGTATCTCAGGATCAGTACAGGATAAGTAATGTAATGTATGTACACAGTGACTCCTCCAGCAGAATAGTGAGTGCAGCTCTGGAGTATAATGCAGGATATAACTCAGGATCAGTACAGGATAAGTAATGTAATGTATGTACACAGTGACTCCACCAGCAGAATAGTGAGTGCAGCTCTAGAGTATAATACAGGATGTAACTCAGGATCAGTACAGGATAAGTAATGTAATTTATGTATACAGTGACAACTTTTATTTTATATGCAAACTGTAAAATAATAATAATTTATAGTGGACACACCCTTTAAGGTCAGGTTTACACAGTATAATTTTTTTCATGCTTTATTTTTGAGCCTTAACCAGAAATAATTCCACATCCATGTTTCATCTCTTGGTTCTTCACTCCTGCATACTAAAAATTAAATATGTGACTAAGGGCCTGATATGGTTTTTCAGGGCTTAAATATTAATGGTCTTTAAACGTTCAAGCCAGGGACCCGCACCAATCAGCTTAAGGCTGGGTTTACAGTGTTTTGTTGTGTTTTTCATGGTGTTTTCATAGCCTTTTTTTTACAATCTTTTTGTAGGTCAAATAAATTGTGGCGTGACGTTACTTTAAAGTCTTTAGTAAAATACAGAAACACATAAACTTCTCTATAGGTCTTCAGAAAAAAATAATAATGCTAAATATAGAACAGCACCAAACACTGATAGCCGATCCTAAAAATAGGCAGAAAAAAACATGTCTGCTGTCATCTACAGGTTGTATGTGGTATTGCAATTCAGCACCGTTGACTTCAATTAAGCCAAGCTGCAATACCAGACGCAACCCACAGACAGGGGTGGTGCTGTTTATAAAAAAAAACCATGTTTATCTAATCCTGTACAACCCCTTTAATTCCCTAAACTCATTTAACGCTTGTACAGAATATTTATTGCAAGCAGATGCAAGTGTCACAATCCATAATCGAGCTTTATCCAGCGTTCTGGGGGGGAGTGACCGTTTCCTGAGCGGGAAGAATTAACTCGTGGGATCTTCTTTTTCTTCACCTTTAAAACATGAAAGTTAAAAATGTAATAGTTAATCTTTTATATTTAATCTGAAAATGTAAAACATGATTTATTCTTCACTATTCTTCCAGCAGTCACTCAGATTATAGGATCCCGACCCTGCAGCGACACCTTTCACCTCTCCACCCTCAGCATTACTGATTTTACCAACAGATGGAGTACATTTTTTTTATAGTTCTTATGCATATTGAAAAAAGACTAAAAATCTTCTACCGTTTTTTGCATACAGCTCTTATGCAGACCTATGTGATCCTGCAGTCATGTGTTACTCTCTCTGCCGCACCTTCCTGCTAATTTACAGAGAGTACAAAGAGGTGGGGATCACATTTTTTTTTTTTACAGGGTTTCTTTGTAGTCTGTAACCATGAAGACACATAGATCTGCGTAGGAGCTGTATACACAAAACGGTAGGCGATTGTTCATGAAAATTATTCACAAAAAAGTTAATTTTTGGTTTTTTATTTTAGATGCATTGAAGCATCATGAAAACGAGCCTAGTGTTACTGTGCTGATTCTATTACTAAATGTCATCCCTTTCGATCAAGCTGGAAGTCCATGGCAGTAGGGAGTGGATGACTTCTTAGTGACATCATCTTATTAAGAGGTGTGAACAAGGGTTGATGGAGAAGGCTTAGTGGCTGAGTGCATACAGTGCCTGTCGACCTTTGTAGATTGGGGTCGCTATATGTGGCCCGCGCTTCACGTTCCTCACATGCCCAGTGACCTCACAGCTTAGACTTCTTCCTCCTCTTAAGCCCAATGGAGAAAGTCTTCTTTGAAGACTCTTAGTCTGTGTATTCAAGACATATCTCCTAGACCCATGAGGTCCAAATCTCCCGCAACACCATGAATTGAGCAAAGGAGTATCTTGAAGGTCATGGACCGCAATGCAAAATCTATAATAGCCGGCCCCACCCCGACCATGAGGCATTAATAATACTGGTGTCTTCTTATCAGAGGAACCTGGGTGAAAATTTATACTCTTGGGTTTGGGAACTTGAACTCACGCCAAATGGGGAGCGATTAGGGGCAATACCATCTGTGATTATATCATTTTGTGGCTGACCCTTCGGCTCTCTTTGGCTTCTTTCAGTTTCACTCGGGGTGGAAGTCGCTTCGCCAAAGACTTTGAAGAGCCAACATCATCTCTCCTGAGTGAACCTGGTAGAGGTTGGTTAAAGAGCCGAAAGGTCCGCTTCATTGTCCTAGTGATGGGTGAGGTTCTCAGCTGCCAGAAACCAAGTACGACCCTTGAGGTGAAATACACTAGATGTTATACTTACCACGCTTGAAAAATTCGCTGCTCTTCTCACATTTTTTGCACTCTGCTGGTCTACGAGATCCAAATATATTTTCTATGAACCCGAAGAGGCCGCCAACCTTTTTTTTATCACACTTTTTACATAAATCTTCCATTTCTTGCTGCTCCTTTTCCTTGGTTGATGAATCCTCTTTATTATCCCCGTGATACAGTTTTTGCTGGTTTGTTGCCTCAATCTTGTTTTCTTTGACAGCGTTCACATAACAGAAAGGTCTATTATAGAATCGTGAGTCATAGCAGCAGCCCATAGCCTGGCATTGGTCAAAGGAGATCTCCGGAGCGCCGCAGGATAATCTGTCCTCAAGACTTACATCCAGACAGTTACAGTCATCTACAAGAAAAGAGGATAGTTATACAATAGGATAGTATCATCCAGTGGTCGGACATGTTGGGGGTTGTAGTGTTCTATGTATAGAGTATAATAGAATTGTATTATGTCATGTCCAGTGGTCGGTCATGTTGAGGGTTGTAGTGTTCTATGTATAGAGTATAATAGAATTGTATTATGTCGTGTCCAGTGGTCGGGTCATGTTGGGGGTTGTAGTGTTCTATGTATAGAGTATAATAGAATTGTATTATGTCATGTCCAGTGGTCGGTCATGTTGGGGGTTGTAGTGTTCTATGTATAGAGTATAATAGAATTGTATTATGTCATGTCCAGTGGTCGGTCATGTTGGGAGTTGTAGTGTTCTATGTATAGAGTATAATAGAATTGTATTATGTCATGTCTAGTGGTCGGTCATGTTGGGGGTTGTAGTGTTCTATGTATAGAGTATAATAGAATTGTATTATGTCATGTCCAGTGGTCGGTCATGTTGGGGGTTGTAGTGTTCTGTGTATAGAGTATAATAGAATTGTATTATGTCATGTCCAGTGGTCGGTCATGTTGGGGGTTGTAGTGTTCTGTGTATAGAGTATAATAGAATTGTATTATGTCATGTCCAGTGGTCGGGCATGTTGGGGGTTGTAGTGTTCTATGTATAGAGTATAATAGAATTGTATTATGTCATGTCCAGTGGTCGGTCATGTTGGGGGTTGTAGTGTTCTATGTATAGAGTATAATAGAATTGTGTTAGGTCATGTCCAGTGGTCGGTCATGTTGGGGGTTGTAGTGTTCTATGTATAGAGTATAATAGAATTGTATTATGTCATGTCCAGTGGCCGGTCATGTTGGGGGTTGTAGTGTTCAGTGTATAGAGTATAATAGAATTGTATTATGTCATGTCCAGTGGTCGGTCATGTTGGGGGTTGTAGTGTTCTATGTATAGAGTATAATAGAATTGTATTATGTCATGTCCAGTGGTCGGTCATGTTGGGGGTTGTAGTGTTCTGTGTATAGAGTATAATAGAATTGTATTATGTCATGTCCAGTGGTCGGTCATGTTGGGAGTTGTAGTGTTCTGTGTATAGAGTATAATAGAATTGTGTTATGTCATGTCCAGTGGTCGGTCATGTTGGGGGTTGTAGTGTTCTATGTATAGAGTATAATAGAATTGTATTATGTCATGTCCAGTGGTCGGTCATGTTGGGGGTTGTAGTGTTCTGTGTATAGAGTATAATAGAATTGTATTATGTCATGTCCAGTGGTCGGTCATGTTGGGGGTTGTAGTGTTCTGTGTATAGAGTATAATAGAATTGTATTATGTCATGTCCAGTGGTCGGTCATGTTGGGGGTTGTAGTGTTCTGTGTATAGAGTATAATAGAATTGTATTATGCCATGTCCAGTGGTCGGGCATGTTGGCGGTTGTAGTGTTCTATGTATAGAGTATAATAGAATTGTATTATGTCATGTCCAGTGGTCGGTCATGTTGGGGGTTGTAGTGTTCTGTGTATAGAGTATAATAGAATTGTATTATGCCATGTCCAGTGGTCGGGCATGTTGGCGGTTGTAGTGTTCTATGTATAGAGTATAATAGAATTGTATTATGTCATGTCCAGTGGTCGGTCATGTTGGGGGTTGTAGTGTTCTGTGTATAGAGTATAATAGAATTGTATTATCTCATGTCCAGTGGTCGGTCATGTTGGGGGTTGTAGTGTTCTATGTATAGAGTATAATAGAATTGTATCATGTCATGTCCAGTGGTCGGTCATGTTGGGGGTTGTAGTGTTCTATGTATAGAGTATAATAGAATTGTGTTATGTCATGTCCAGTGGTCGGTCATGTTGGGGGTTGTAGTGTTCTATGTATAGAGTATAATAGAATTGTATTATCTCATGTCCAGTGGTCGGTCATGTTGGGGGTTGTAGTGTTCTATGTATAGAGTATAATAGAATTGTATCATGTCATGTCCAGTGGTCGGTCATGTTGGGGGTTGTAGTGTTCTATGTATAGAGTATAATAGAATTGTGTTATGTCATGTCCAGTGGTCGGTCATGTTGGGGGTTGTAGTGTTCTGTGTATAGAGTATAATAGAATTGTATTATGTCATGTCCAGTGGTCGGTCATGTTGGGGGTTGTAGTGGTCTATGTATAGAGTATAATAGAATTGTATTATGTCATGTCCAGTGGTCGGTTATGTTGGGGGTTGTAGTGTTCTGTGTATAGAGTATAATAGAATTGTATTATGTCATGTCCAGTGGTCGGGTCATGTTGGGGGTTGTAGTGTTCTGTGTATAGAGTATAATAGAATTGTATTATGTCATGTCCAGTGGTCGGTCATGTTGGGGGTTGTAGTCTCCTATGTATAGAGTATAATAGAATTGTATTATGTCACGTCCAGGGGTCGGTCATGTTGGGGGTTGTAGTGTTCTGTGTATAGAGTATAATAGAATTGCATTATGTCATGTCCAGTGGTCGGTCATGTTGGGGGTTGTAGTGTTCTATGTATAGAGTGTAATAGAATTGTATTATGTCATGTCCAGTGGTCGGTCATGTTGGGGGTTGTAGTGTTCTATGTATAGAGTATAATAGAATTGTATTATGTGATGTCCAGTGGTCGGT
This sequence comes from Rhinoderma darwinii, assembly GCF_050947455.1. Classification (NCBI taxonomy): domain Eukaryota; kingdom Metazoa; phylum Chordata; class Amphibia; order Anura; family Rhinodermatidae; genus Rhinoderma; species Rhinoderma darwinii. The sequence goes on along the minus strand of NC_134688.1, from coordinate 468,665,383 downwards.
CATGTTGGGGGTTGTAGTGTTCTGTGTATAGAGTATAATAGATTGTATTATGTCATGTCCAGTGGTCGGTCATGTTGGGGGTTGTAGTGTTCTATGTATAGAGTATAATAGAATTGTATTATGTCATGTCCAGTGGTCGGTCATGTTGGGGGTTGTAGTGTTCTGTGTATAGAGTATAATAGAATTGTATTATGTCATGTCCAGTGGTCGGGTCATGTTGGGGGTTGTAGTGTTCTGTGTATAGAGTATAATAGAATTGTATTATGTCATGTCCAGTGGTCGGTCATGTTGGGGGTTGTAGTGCTCTATTTATAGAGTATAATAGAATTGTAGTATGTCATGTCCAGTGGTCGGTCATGTTGGTGGTTGTAGTGTTCTATGTATAGAGTATAATAGAATTGTATTATCTCATGTCCAGTGGTCGGTCATGTTGGGGGTTGTAGTGTTCTGTGTATAGAGTATAATAGAATTGCATTATGTCATGTCCAGTGGTCGGCCATGTTGGGGGTTGTAGTGCTCTATGTATAGAGTATAATAGAATTGTAGTATGTCATGTCCAGTGGTCGGTCATGTTGGTGGTTGTAGTGTTCTATGTATAGAGTATAATAGAATTGTATTATGTCATGTCCAGTGGTCGGTCATGTTGGGGGTTGTAGTGTTCTATGTATAGAGTATAATAGAATTGTATTATGTCATGTCCAGTGGTCGGTCATGTTGGGGGTTGTAGTGTTCTATGTATAGAGTATAATAGAATTGTATTATGACATGTCCAGTGGTTGGTCATGTTGGGGGTTGTAGTGTTCTGTGTATAGAGTATAATAGAATTGTATTATGTCATGTCCAGTGGTTGGTCATGTTGGGGGTTGTAGTGTTCTATGTATAGAGTATAATAGAAGTGTATTATGTCATGTCCAGTGGTCGGTCATGTTGAGGGTTGTAGTGTTCTGTGTATAGAGTATAATAGAATTGTATTATGTCATGTCCAGTGGTCGGGTCATGTTGGGGGTTGTAGTGTTCTATGTATAGAGTTTAATAGAATTGTGTCATGTCCAGTGGTCGGTCATGTTGGGGGTTGTAGTGTTCTGTGTATAGAGTATAATAGAATTGTATTATGTCATGTCCAGTGGTCGGTGATGTTGGGGGTTGTAGTGTTCTGTGTATAGAGTATAATAGAATTGTATTATGTCATGTCCAGTGGTCGGGTCATGTTGGGGGTTGTAGTGTTCTGTGTATAGAGTATAATAGAATTGTATTGTGTCATCTCCAGTGGTCGGTCATGTTGGGGGTTGTAGTGTTCTATGTATAGAGTATAATAGAATTGTATTATGTCATGTCCAGTGGTCGGTCATGTTGGGGGTTGTAGTGTCCTATGTATAGAGTATAATAGAATTGTATTATGTCATGTCCAGTGGTCGGTCATGTTGGGGGTTGTAGTGTCCTATGTATAGAGTATAATAGAATTGTATTATGTCATGTCCGGTGGTCGGTCATGTTGGGGGTTGTAGTGTTCTATGTATAGAGTATAATAGAATTGTATTATGTCATGTCCAGTGGTCGGTCATGTTGGGGGTTGTAGTGCTCTATGTATAGAGTATAATAGAATTGTATTATGTCATTTCCAGTGGTCCGTCATGTTGGGGGTTGTAGTGTTCTATGTATAAAGTATAATAGAATTGTATTATGTCATGTCCAGTGGTCGGTCATGTTGGGGGTTGTAGTGTTCTATGTATAGAGTATAATAGAATTGTATTATGTCATGTCCAGTGGTCGGTCATGTTGAGGGTTGTAGTGTTCTATGTATAGAGTATAATAGAATTGTATTATGTCGTGTCCAGTGGTCGGTCATGTTGGGGGTTGTAGTGTTCTATGTATAGAGTATAATAGATTGTATTATATCATGTCCAGTGGTCGGTCATGTTGGGGGTTGTAGTGTCCTATGTATAGAGTATAATAGAATTGTATTATGTCATGTCCAGTGGTCGGTCATGTTGGGGGTTGTAGTGTCCTATGTATAGAGTATAATAGAATTGTATTATGTCATGTCCAGTGGTTGGTCATGTTGGGGGTTGTAGTGTTCTGTGTATAGAATATAATAGATTAGTATCATGTCATGTCCAGTGGTCGGTCATGTTGGGGGTTGTAGTGTTCTATGTATAGAGTATAATAGAATTGTATTATGTCATGTCCAGTGGTCGGTCATGTTGGGGGTTGTAGTGTTCTGTGTATAGAGTATAATAGAATTGTATTATGTCATGTCCAGTGGTCGGGTCATGTTGGGGGTTGTAGTGTTCTATGTATAGAGTATAATAGAATTGTATTATGTCATGTCCAGTGGTCGGTCATGTTGGGGGTTGTAGTGTTCTATGTATAGAGTGTAATAGAATTGTATTATGTCATGTCCAGTGGTCAGTCATGTTGGGAGTTGTAGTGTTCTATGTATAGAGTATAATAGAATTGTATTATGTCATGTCCAGGGGTCGGTCATGTTGGGGGTTGTAGTGTTCTGTGTATAGAGTATAATAGAAGTGTATTATGTCATGTCCAGTGGTCGGTCATGTTGGGGGTTGTAGTGTTCTGTGTATAGAGTATAATAGAATTGTATTATGTCATGTCCAGTGGTCGGTCATGTTGGGGGTTGTAGTGCTCTGTGTATAGAGTATAATAGAATTGTATTATGTCATGTCCAGTGGTCGGTCATGTTGGGGGTTGTAGTGTTCTGTGTATAGAGTATAATATAATTGTATTATGTCATGTCCAGTGGTCGGTCATGTTGGGGGTTGTAGTGTCATATGTATAGAGTATAATAGAATTGTATTATGTTATGTCCAGTGGTCGGTCATGTTGGGGGTTGTAGTGTTCTATGTATAGAGTATAATAGAATTGTATTATGTCATGTCCAGTGGTCGGTCATGTTGGGGGTTGTAGTGTTCTATGTATAGAATATAATAGAATTGTATTATGTCATGTCCAGTGGTCGGTCATGTTGGGGGTTGTAGTGTTCTATGTATAGAGTATAATAGAATTGTATTATGTCATGTCCAGTGGTCGGTCATGTTGGGGGTTGTAGTGTTCTATGTATAGAGTATAATAGAATTGTATTATGTCATGTCCAGTGGTCGGTCATGTTGGGGGTTGTAGTGTTCTGTGTATAGAGTATAATAGAATTGTATTATGTCATGTCCAGTGGTTGGTCATGTTGGGGGTTGTAGTGTTCTGTGTATAGAGTATAATAGAATTGTATTATGTCATGTCCAGTGGTGGGTCATGTTGGGGGTTGTAGTGTTCTGTGTATAGAGTATAATAGAATTGTATCATGTCATGTTGGGGGTTGTAGTGTTCTGTGTATAGAGTATAATAGAATTGTATCATGTCATGTCCAGTGGTCGGTCATGTTGGGGGTTGTAGTGTTCTATGTATAGAGTATAATAGAATTGTATTATGTCATGTCCAGTGGTCGGTCATGTTGGGGGTTGTAGTGTTCTGTGTATAGAGTATAATAGAATTGTATTATGTCACGTCCAGTGGTCGGTCATGTTGGGGGTTGTAGTGTTCTGTGTATAGAGTATAATAGAATTGTATTATGTCATGTCCAGTGGTCGATCATGTTAGGGGTTGTAGTGTTCTGTGTATAGAGTATAATAGAATTGTATTATGTCATGTCCAGTGGTCGGTCATGTTGGGGGTTGTAGTGTTCTGTGTATAGAGTATAATAGAATTGTATTATGTCATGTCCAGTGGTTAGTCATGTTGGGGGTTGTAGTGTTCTATGTATAGAGTATAATAGAATTGTATTATGTCATGTCCAGTGGTCGGTCATGTTGGGGGTTGTAGTGTTCTGTGTATAGAGTATAATAGAATTGTATTATGTCATGTCCAGTGGTCGGTCATGTTGGGGGTTGTAGTGTTCTGTGTATAGAGTATAATAGAATTGTATTATGTCACGTCCAGTGGTCGGTCATGTTGGGGGTTGTAGTGTTCTGTGTATAGAGTATAATAGAATTGTATTATGTCATGTCCAGTGGTCGGTCATGTTGGGGGTTGTAGTGTTCTGTGTATAGAGTATAATAGAATTGTATTATGTCATGTCCAGTGGTCGGTCATGTTGGGGGTTGTAGTGTTCTATGTATAGAGTATAATAGAATTGTCTTATGTCATGTCCAGTGGTCGGTCATGTTGGGGGTTGTAGTGTTCTGTGTATAGAGTATAATAGAATTGTATTATGTCATGTCCAGTGGTCGGGCATGTTGGGGGTTGTAGTGTCCTATGTATAGAGTATAATAGAATTGTATTAGGGTCATGTCCAGTGGTCGGTCATGTTGGGGGTTGTAGTGTTCTGTGTATTGAGTATAATAGAATTGTATTATGTCATGTCCAGTGGTCGGTCATGTTGGGGGTTGTAGTGTTCTGTGTATAGAGTATAATAGAATTGTATTATGTCATGTCCAGTGGCCGGTCATGTTGAGGGTTGTAGTGTTCTATGTATAGAGTATAATAGAATTGTATTATGTCATGTCCAGTGGTCGGTCATGTTGGGGGTTGTAGTGTTCTGTGTATAGAGTATAATAGAATTGTATTAGGTCATGTCCAGTGGTCGGTCATGTTGGGGGTTGTAGTGTTCTATGTATAGAGTATAATAGAATTGTATTATGTCATGTCCAGTGGTCGGTCATGTTGGGGGTTGTAGTGTTCTATGTATAGAGTATAATAGAATTGTATTATGTCATGTCCAGTGGTCGGTCATGTTGGGGGTTGTAGTGTTCTGTGTATTGAGTATAATAGAATTGTATTATGTCATGTCCAGTGGTCGGTCATGTTGGGGGTTGTAGTGTTCTATGTATACTGTATAATAGAATTGTTTTATGTCATGTCCAGTGGTCGGTCATGTTGGGGGTTGTAGTGTTCTATGTATAGAGTATAATAGAATTGTATTATGTCACGTCCAGTGGTCGGTCATGTTGGGGGTTGTAGTGTTCTATGTATAGAGTATAATAGAATTGTATTGTGTCATGTCCAGTGGTCGGTCATGTTGGGGGTTGTAGTGTTCTATGTATAGAGTATAATAGAATTGTATTATGTCATGTCCAGTGGTCGGTCATGTTGGGGGTTGTAGTGTTCTGTGTATAGAGTATAATAGAATTGTATTATGTCACGTCCAGTGGTCGGTCATGTTGGGGGTTGTAGTGTTCTGTGTATAGAGTATAATAGAATTGTATTATGTCATGTCCAGTGGTCGGTCATGTTGGGGGTTGTAGTGTTCTGTGTATAGAGTATAATAGAATTGTATTATGTCATGTCCAGTGGTCGGTCATGTTGGGGGTTGTAGTGTTCTATGTATAGAGTATAATAGAATTGTCTTATGTCATGTCCAGTGGTCGGTCATGTTGGGGGTTGTAGTGTTCTGTGTATAGAGTATAATAGAATTGTATTATGTCATGTCCAGTGGTCGGGCATGTTGGGGGTTGTAGTGTCCTATGTATAGAGTATAATAGAATTGTATTAGGGTCATGTCCAGTGGTCGGTCATGTTGGGGGTTGTAGTGTTCTGTGTATTGAGTATAATAGAATTGTATTATGTCATGTCCAGTGGTCGGTCATGTTGGGGGTTGTAGTGTTCTGTGTATAGAGTATAATAGAATTGTATTATGTCATGTCCAGTGGCCGGTCATGTTGAGGGTTGTAGTGTTCTATGTATAGAGTATAATAGAATTGTATTATGTCATGTCCAGTGGTCGGTCATGTTGGGGGTTGTAGTGTTCTGTGTATAGAGTATAATAGAATTGTATTAGGTCATGTCCAGTGGTCGGTCATGTTGGGGGTTGTAGTGTTCTATGTATAGAGTATAATAGAATTGTATTATGTCATGTCCAGTGGTCGGTCATGTTGGGGGTTGTAGTGTTCTATGTATAGAGTATAATAGAATTGTATTATGTCATGTCCAGTGGTCGGTCATGTTGGGGGTTGTAGTGTTCTGTGTATTGAGTATAATAGAATTGTATTATGTCATGTCCAGTGGTCGGTCATGTTGGGGGTTGTAGTGTTCTATGTATACTGTATAATAGAATTGTTTTATGTCATGTCCAGTGGTCGGTCATGTTGGGGGTTGTAGTGTTCTATGTATAGAGTATAATAGAATTGTATTATGTCACGTCCAGTGGTCGGTCATGTTGGGGGTTGTAGTGTTCTATGTATAGAGTATAATAGAATTGTATTGTGTCATGTCCAGTGGTCGGTCATGTTGGGGGTTGTAGTGTTCTATGTATAGAGTATAATAGAATTGTATTATGTCATGTCCAGTGGTCGGTCATGTTGGGGGTTGTAGTGTTCTATGTATAGAGTATAATAGAATTGTATTATGTCACGTCCAGTGGTCGGTCATGTTGGGGGTTGTAGTGTTCTATGTATAGAGTGTAATAGAATTGTATTATGTCATGTCCAGTGGTCAGTCATATTGGGGGTTGTAGTGTTCTATGTATAGAGTATAATAGAATTGTATTATGTCACGTCCAGTGGTCGGTCATGTTGGGGGTTGTAGTGTTCTATGTATAGAGTGTAATAGAATTGTATTATGTCATGTCCAGTGGTCGGGTCATGTTGGGGGTTGTAGTGTTCTGTGTATAGAGTATAATAGAATTGTGTTATGTCATGTCCAGTGGTCGGTCATGTTGGGGGTTGTAGTGTTCTGTGTATAGAGTATAATAGAATTGTATTATGTCATGTCCAGTGGTCGGTCATATTGGGGGTTGTAGTGTTCTATGTATAGAGTATAATAGAATTGTATTATGTCATGTCCAGTGGTCAGTCATGTTGGGAGTTGTAGTGTTCTATGTATAGAGTATAATATAATTGTATTATGTCATGTCCAGTGGTCGGTCATGTTGGGGGTTGTAGTGTCATATGTATAGAGTATAATAGAATTGTATTATGTCACGTCCAGTGGTCGGTCATGTTGGGGGTTGTAGTGTTCTGTGTATAGAGTGTAATAGAATTGTATTATGTCATGTCCAGTGGTCGGTCATGTTGGGGGTTGTAGTGTTCTGTGTATAGAGTATAATAGAGTTGTATTATGTCATGTCCAGTGGTCGGTCATGTTGGGGGTTGTAGTGTTCTGTGTATAGAGTATAATAGAATTGTATCATGTCATGTCCAGTGGTCGGTCATGTTGGGGGTTGTAGTGTTCTATGTATAGAGTATAATAGAATTGTGTTATGTCATGTCCAGTGGTCGGTCATGTTGGGGGTTGTAGTGTTCTGTGTATAGAGTATAATAGAATTGTATTATGTCATGTCCAGTGGTCGGTCATGTTGGGGGTTGTAGTGGTCTATGTATAGAGTATAATAGAATTGTATTATGTCATGTCCAGTGGTCGGTTATGTTGGGGGTTGTAGTGTTCTGTGTATAGAGTATAATAGAATTGTATTATGTCATGTCCAGTGGTCGGGTCATGTTGGGGGTTGTAGTGTTCTGTGTATAGAGTATAATAGAATTGTATTATGTCATGTCCAGTGGTCGGTCATGTTGGGGGTTGTAGTCTCCTATGTATAGAGTATAATAGAATTGTATTATGTCACGTCCAGTGGTCGGTCATGTTGGGGGTTGTAGTGTTCTGTGTATAGAGTATAATAGAATTGCATTATGTCATGTCCAGTGGTCGGTCATGTTGGGGGTTGTAGTGTTCTATGTATAGAGTGTAATAGAATTGTATTATGTCATGTCCAGTGGTCGGTCATGTTGGGGGTTGTAGTGTTCTATGTATAGAGTATAATAGAATTGTATTATGTGATGTCCAGTGGTCGGTCATGTTGGGGGTTGTAGTGTTCTGTGTATAGAGTATAATAGATTGTATTATGTCATGTCCAGTGGTCGGTCATGTTGGGGGTTGTAGTGTTCTATGTATAGAGTATAATAGAATTGTATTATGTCATGTCCAGTGGTCGGTCATGTTTGGGGTTGTAGTGTTCTGTGTATAGAGTATAATAGAATTGTATTATGTCATGTCCAGTGGTCGGGTCATGTTGGGGGTTGTAGTGTTCTGTGTATAGAGTATAATAGAATTGTATTATGTCATGTCCAGTGGTCGGTCATGTTGGGGGTTGTAGTGCTCTATTTATAGAGTATAATAGAATTGTAGTATGTCATGTCCAGTGGTCGGTCATGTTGGTGGTTGTAGTGTTCTATGTATAGAGTATAATAGAATTGTATTATCTCATGTCCAGTGGTCGGTCATGTTGGGGGTTGTAGTGTTCTGTGTATAGAGTATAATAGAATTGCATTATGTCATGTCCAGTGGTCGGCCATGTTGGGGGTTGTAGTGCTCTATGTATAGAGTATAATAGAATTGTAGTATGTCATGTCCAGTGGTCGGTCATGTTGGTGGTTGTAGTGTTCTATGTATAGAGTATAATAGAATTGTATTATGTCATGTCCAGTGGTCGGTCATGTTGGGGGTTGTAGTGTTCTATGTATAGAGTATAATAGAATTGTATTATGTCATGTCCAGTGGTCGGTCATGTTGGGGGTTGTAGTGTTCTATGTATAGAGTATAATAGAATTGTATTATGACATGTCCAGTGGTTGGTCATGTTGGGGGTTGTAGTGTTCTGTGTATAGAGTATAATAGAATTGTATTATGTCATGTCCAGTGGTTGGTCATGTTGGGGGTTGTAGTGTTCTATGTATAGAGTATAATAGAAGTGTATTATGTCATGTCCAGTGGTCGGTCATGTTGAGGGTTGTAGTGTTCTGTGTATAGAGTATAATAGAATTGTATTATGTCATGTCCAGTGGTCGGGTCATGTTGGGGGTTGTAGTGTTCTATGTATAGAGTGTAATAGAATTGTGTCATGTCCAGTGGTCGGTCATGTTGGGGGTTGTAGTGTTCTGTGTATAGAGTATAATAGAATTGTATTATGTCATGTCCAGTGGTCGGTGATGTTGGGGGTTGTAGTGTTCTGTGTATAGAGTATAATAGAATTGTATTATGTCATGTCCAGTGGTCGGGTCATGTTGGGGGTTGTAGTGTTCTGTGTATAGAGTATAATAGAATTGTATTGTGTCATCTCCAGTGGTCGGTCATGTTGGGGGTTGTAGTGTTCTATGTATAGAGTATAATAGAATTGTATTATGTCATGTCCAGTGGTCGGTCATGTTGGGGGTTGTAGTGTCCTATGTATAGAGTATAATAGAATTGTATTATGTCATGTCCAGTGGTCGGTCATGTTGGGGGTTGTAGTGTCCTATGTATAGAGTATAATAGAATTGTATTATGTCATGTCCGGTGGTCGGTCATGTTGGGGGTTGTAGTGTTCTATGTATAGAGTATAATAGAATTGTATTATGTCATGTCCAGTGGTCGGTCATGTTGGGGGTTGTAGTGCTCTATGTATAGAGTATAATAGAATTGTATTATGTCATTTCCAGTGGTCCGTCATGTTGGGGGTTGTAGTGTTCTATGTATAAAGTATAATAGAATTGTATTATGTCATGTCCAGTGGTCGGTCATGTTGGGGGTTGTAGTGTTCTATGTATAGAGTATAATAGAATTGTATTATGTCACGTCCAGTGGTCGGTCATGTTGGGGGTTGTAGTGTTCTATGTATAGAGTATAATAGAATTGTATTATGTCATGTCCATTGGTCGGTCATGTTGGGGGTTGTAGTGTTCTATGTATAGAGTGTAATAGAATTGTATTATGTCATGTCCAGTGGTCGGTCATGTTGGGGGTTGTAGTGTTCTATGTATAGAGTATAATAGAATTGTATTATGTCATGTCCAGTGGTCGGTCATGTTGGGGGTTGTAGTGTTCTGTGTATAGAGTATAATATAATTGTATTATGTCATGTCCAGTGGTCGGTCATGTTGGGGGTTGTAGTGTTCTATGTATAGAGTATAATAGAATTGTATTATGTCATGTCCAGTGGTCGGTCATGTTGGGGGTTGTAGTGTTCTATGTATAGAGTATAATAGAATTGTATTATGTCATGTCCAGTGGTCGGTCATGTTGGGGGTTGTAGTGTTCTATGTATAGAGTATAATAGAATTGTATTGTGTCATGTCCAGTGGTCGGTCATGTTGGGGGTTGTAGTGTTCTGTGTATAGAGTATAATAGAATTGTATTGTGTCATGTCCAGTGGTCGGTCATGTTGGGGGTTGTAGTGTTCTATGTATAGAGTATAATAGAATTGTATTATGTCATGTTCAGTGGTCGGTCATGTTGGGGGTTGTAGTGTTCTATGTATAGAGTATAATAGAATTGTATTATGTCATGTTCAGTGGTCGGTCATGTTGGTGGTTGTAGTGTTCTATGTATAGAGTATAATAGAATTGTATTATGTCATGTCCAGTGGTCGGTCATGTTGGGGGTTGTAGTGTTCTATGTATAGAGTATAATAGAATTGTATTATGTCATGTCCAGTGGTCGGTCATGTTGGGGGTTGTAGTGTTCTATGTATAGAGTATAATAGAATTGTATTATGTCATGTCCAGTGGTCGGTCATGTTGGGGGTTGTAGTGTTCTATGTATAGAGTATAATAGAATTGTATTATGACATGTCCAGTGGTTGGTCATGTTGGGGGTTGTAGTGTTCTGTGTATAGAGTATAATAGAATTGTATTATGTCATGTCCAGTGGTTGGTCATGTTGGGGGTTGTAGTGTTCTATGTATAGAGTATAATAGAAGTGTATTATGTCATGTCCAGTGGTCGGTCATGTTGAGGGTTGTAGTGTTCTGTGTATAGAGTGTAATAGAATTGTGTTATGTCATGTCCAGTGGTCGGTCATGTTGGGGGTTGTAGTGTTCTGTGTATAGAGTATAATAGAATTGTATTATGTCATGTCCAGTGGTCGGTCATGTTGGGGGTTGTAGTGTTCTATGTATAGAGTATAATAGAATTGTATTATGTCATGTCCAGTGGTCGGTCATGTTGGGGGTTGTAGTGTTCTGTGTATAGAGTATAATAGAATTGTATTGTGTCATGACCAGTGGTCGGTCATGTTGGGGGTTGTAGTGTTCTATGTATAGAGTGTAATAGAATTGTGTTATGTCATGTCCAGTGGTCGGTCATGTTGGGGGTTGTAGTGTTCTATGTATAGAGTATAATAGAATTGTATTATGTCATGTCCAGTGGTCGGTCATGTTGAGGGTTGTAGTGTTCTGTGTATAGAGTATAATAGAATTGTATTATGTCATGTCCAGTGGTCGGGTCATGTTGGGGGTTGTAGTGTTCTATGTATAGAGTGTAATAGAATTGTGTTATGTCATGTCCAGTGGTCGGTCATGTTGGGGGTTGTAGTGTTCTGTGTATAGAGTATAATAGAATTGTATTATGTCATGTCCAGTGGTCGGTGATGTTGGGGGTTGTAGTGTTCTGTGTATAGAGTATAATAGAATTGCATTGTGTCATCTCCAGTGGTCGGTCATGTTGGGGGTTGTAGTGTTCTATGTATAGAGTATAATAGAATTGTATTATGTCATGTCCAGTGGTCGGTCATGTTGGGGGTTGTAGTGTCCTATGTATAGAGTATAATAGAATTGTATTATGTCATGTCCAGTGGTCGGTCATGTTGGGGGTTGTAGTGTCCTATGTATAGAGTATAATAGAATTGTATTATGTCATGTCCGGTGGTCGGTCATGTTGGGGGTTGTAGTGCTCTATGTATAGAGTATAATAGAATTGTATTATGTCATTTCCGGTGGTCCGTCATGTTGGGGGTTGTAGTGTTCTATGTATAAAGTATAATAGAATTGTATTATGTCATGTCCAGTGGTCGGTCATGTTGGGGGTTGTAGTGTTCTATGTATAGAGTATAATAGAATTGTATTATGTCACGTCCAGTGGTCGGTCATGTTGGGGGTTGTAGTGTTCTATGTATAGAGTATAATAGAATTGTATTATGTCATGTCCATTGGTCGGTCATGTTGGGGGTTGTAGTGTTCTATGTATAGAGTGTAATAGAATTGTATTATGTCATGTCCAGTGGTCGGTCATGTTGGGGGTTGTAGTGTTCTATGTATAAGGTATAATAGAATTGTATTATGTCATGTCCAGTGGTCGGGTATGTTGGGGGTTGTAGTGTTCTATGTATAGAGTGTAATAGAATTGTATTATGTCATGTCCAGTGGTCGGGTCATGTTGGGGGTTGTAGTGTTCTATGTATAGAGTATAATAGAATTGTATTATGTCATGTCCAGTGGCCGGTCATGTTGGGGGTTGTAGTGTTCTATGTATAGAGTATAATAGAATTGTATTATGTCATGTCTAGTGGTCGGTCATGTTGGGGGTTGTAGTGTTCTATGTATAGAGTATAATAGAATTGTATTATGTCACGTCCAGTGGTCGGTCATGTTGGGGGTTGTAGTGTTCTATGTATAGAGTATAATAGAATTGTATTATGTCATGTCCAGTGGTCGGTCATGTTGGGGGTTGTAGTGTTCTATGTATAGAGTATAATAGAATTGTATTATGTCATGTCCAGTGGTCGGGTCATGTTAGGGGTTGTAGTGTTCTATGTATAGAGTATAATAGAATTGTATTATGTCATGTCCAGTGGTCGGTCATGTTGAGGGTTGTAGTGTTCTATGTATAGAGTATAATAGAATTGTATTATGTCGTGTCCAGTGGTCGGTCATGTTGGGGGTTGTAGTGTTCTATGTATAGAGTATAATAGATTGGATTATATCATGTCCAGTGGTCGGTCATGTTGGGGGTTGTAGTGTCCTATGTATAGAGTATAATAGAATTGTATTATGTCATGTCCAGTGGTCGGTCATGTTGGGGGTTGTAGTGTCCTATGTATAGAGTATAATAGAATTGTATTATGTCATGTCCAGTGGTTGGTCATGTTGGGGGTTGTAGTGTTCTGTGTATAGAATATAATAGATTAGTATCATGTCATGTCCAGTGGTCGGTCATGTTGGGGGTTGTAGTGTTCTATGTATAGAGTATAATAGAATTGTATTATGTCATGTCCAGTGGTCGGTCATGTTGGGGGTTGTAGTGTTCTGTGTATAGAGTATAATAGAATTGTATTATGTCATGTCCAGTGGTCGGGTCATGTTGGGGGTTGTAGTGTTCTATGTATAGAGTATAATAGAATTGTATTATGTCATGTCCAGTGGTCGGTCATGTTGGGGGTTGTAGTGTTCTATGTATAGAGTGTAATAGAATTGTATTATGTCATGTCCAGTGGTCAGTCATGTTGGGAGTTGTAGTGTTCTATGTATAGAGTATAATAGAATTGTATTATGTCATGTCCAGGGGTCGGTCATGTTGGGGGTTGTAGTGTTCTGTGTATAGAGTATAATAGAAGTGTATTATGTCATGTCCAGTGGTCGGTCATGTTGGGGGTTGTAGTGTTCTGTGTATAGAGTATAATAGAATTGTATTATGTCATGTCCAGTGGTCGGTCATGTTGGGGGTTGTAGTGCTCTGTGTATAGAGTATAATAGAATTGTATTATGTCATGTCCAGTGGTCGGTCATGTTGGGGGTTGTAGTGTTCTGTGTATAGAGTATAATATAATTGTATTATGTCATGTCCAGTGGTCGGTCATGTTGGGGGTTGTAGTGTCATATGTATAGAGTATAATAGAATTGTATTATGTTATGTCCAGTGGTCGGTCATGTTGGGGGTTGTAGTGTTCTATGTATAGAGTATAATAGAATTGTATTATGTCATGTCCAGTGGTCGGTCATGTTGGGGGTTGTAGTGTTCTATGTATAGAATATAATAGAATTGTATTATGTCATGTCCAGTGGTCGGTCATGTTGGGGGTTGTAGTGTTCTATGTATAGAGTATAATAGAATTGTATTATGTCATGTCCAGTGGTCGGTCATGTTGGGGGTTGTAGTGTTCTATGTATAGAGTATAATAGAATTGTATTATGTCATGTCCAGTGGTCGGTCATGTTGGGGGTTGTAGTGTTCTGTGTATAGAGTATAATAGAATTGTATTATGTCATGTCCAGTGGTTGGTCATGTTGGGGGTTGTAGTGTTCTGTGTATAGAGTATAATAGAATTGTATTATGTCATGTCCAGTGGTGGGTCATGTTGGGGGTTGTAGTGTTCTGTGTATAGAGTATAATAGAATTGTATCATGTCATGTTGGGGGTTGTAGTGTTCTGTGTATAGAGTATAATAGAATTGTATCATGTCATGTCCAGTGGTCGGTCATGTTGGGGGTTGTAGTGTTCTATGTATAGAGTATAATAGAATTGTATTATGTCATGTCCAGTGGTCGATCATGTTAGGGGTTGTAGTGTTCTGTGTATAGAGTATAATAGAATTGTATTATGTCATGTCCAGTGGTCGGTCATGTTGGGGGTTGTAGTGTTCTGTGTATAGAGTATAATAGAATTGTATTATGTCACGTCCAGTGGTCGGTCATGTTGGGGGTTGTAGTGTTCTGTGTATAGAGTATAATAGAATTGTATTATGTCATGTCCAGTGGTCGATCATGTTAGGGGTTGTAGTGTTCTGTGTATAGAGTATAATAGAATTGTATTATGTCATGTCCAGTGGTCGGTCATGTTGGGGGTTGTAGTGTTCTGTGTATAGAGTATAATAGAATTGTATTATGTCATGTCCAGTGGTTAGTCATGTTGGGGGTTGTAGTGTTCTATGTATAGAGTATAATAGAATTGTATTATGTCATGTCCAGTGGTCGGTCATGTTGGGGGTTGTAGTGTTCTGTGTATAGAGTATAATAGAATTGTATTATGTCATGTCCAGTGGTCGGTCATGTTGGGGGTTGTAGTGTTCTGTGTATAGAGTATAATAGAATTGTATTATGTCACGTCCAGTGGTCGGTCATGTTGGGGGTTGTAGTGTTCTGTGTATAGAGTATAATAGAATTGTATTATGTCATGTCCAGTGGTCGGTCATGTTGGGGGTTGTAGTGTTCTATGTATAGAGTATAATAGAATTGTCTTATGTCATGTCCAGTGGTCGGTCATGTTGGGGGTTGTAGTGTTCTGTGTATAGAGTATAATAGAATTGTATTATGTCATGTCCAGTGGTCGGGCATGTTGGGGGTTGTAGTGTCCTATGTATAGAGTATAATAGAATTGTATTAGGGTCATGTCCAGTGGTCGGTCATGTTGGGGGTTGTAGTGTTCTGTGTATTGAGTATAATAGAATTGTATTATGTCATGTCCAGTGGTCGGTCATGTTGGGGGTTGTAGTGTTCTGTGTATAGAGTATAATAGAATTGTATTATGTCATGTCCAGTGGCCGGTCATGTTGAGGGTTGTAGTGTTCTATGTATAGAGTATAATAGAATTGTATTATGTCATGTCCAGTGGTCGGTCATGTTGGGGGTTGTAGTGTTCTGTGTATAGAGTATAATAGAATTGTATTAGGTCATGTCCAGTGGTCGGTCATGTTGGGGGTTGTAGTGTTCTATGTATAGAGTATAATAGAATTGTATTATGTCATGTCCAGTGGTCGGTCATGTTGGGGGTTGTAGTGTTCTATGTATAGAGTATAATAGAATTGTATTATGTCATGTCCAGTGGTCGGTCATGTTGGGGGTTGTAGTGTTCTGTGTATTGAGTATAATAGAATTGTATTATGTCATGTCCAGTGGTCGGTCATGTTGGGGGTTGTAGTGTTCTATGTATACTGTATAATAGAATTGTTTTATGTCATGTCCAGTGGTCGGTCATGTTGGGGGTTGTAGTGTTCTATGTATAGAGTATAATAGAATTGTATTATGTCACGTCCAGTGGTCGGTCATGTTGGGGGTTGTAGTGTTCTATGTATAGAGTATAATAGAATTGTATTGTGTCATGTCCAGTGGTCGGTCATGTTGGGGGTTGTAGTGTTCTATGTATAGAGTATAATAGAATTGTATTATGTCATGTCCAGTGGTCGGTCATGTTGGGGGTTGTAGTGTTCTATGTATAGAGTATAATAGAATTGTATTATGTCACGTCCAGTGGTCGGTCATGTTGGGGGTTGTAGTGTTCTATGTATAGAGTGTAATAGAATTGTATTATGTCATGTCCAGTGGTCAGTCATATTGGGGGTTGTAGTGTTCTATGTATAGAGTATAATAGAATTGTATTATGTCATGTCCAGTGGTCGGTCATGTTGGGGGTTGTAGTGTTCTATGTATAGAGTATAATAGAATTGTATTATGTCATGTCCAGTGGTCGGGCATGTTGGGGTTTGTAGTGTTCTGTGTATAGAGTGTAATAGAATTGTCTTATGTCATGTCCAGTGGTCGGTCATGTTGGGGGTTGTAGTGTTCTGTGTATAGAGTATAATAGAATTGTATTATGTCATGTCCAGTGGTCGGTCATGTTGGGGGTTGTAGTGTTCTGTGTATAGAGTATAATAGAATTGTATTGTGTCATGTCCAGTGGTCGGGTCATGTTGGGGGTTGTAGTGTCCTATGTATAGAGTATAATAGAATTGTATTATGTCATGTCCAGTGGTCGGTCATGTTGGGGGTTGTAGTGTTCTGTGTATAGAGTATAATAGAATTGTATAATGTCATGTCCAGTGGTCGGGTCATGTTGGGGGTTGTAGTGTTCTGTGTATAGAGTATAATAGAATTGTATTATGTCATGTCCAGTGGTCGGGTCATGTTGGGGGTTGTAGTGTTCTATGTATAGAGTATAATAGAATTGTATTATGTCATGTCCAGTGGTCGGTCATGTTGGGGGTTGTAGTGTTCTGTGTATAGAGTATAATAGAATTGTATTATGTCATGTCCAGTGGTCGGGTCATGTTGGGGGTTGTAGTGTTCTGTGTATAGAGTATAATAGAATTGTGTTATGTCATGTCCAGTGGCCGGTCATGTTGGGGGTTGTAGTGTTCTGTGTATAGAGTATAATAGAATTGTATTATGTCATGTCCAGTGGTCGGTCATGTTGGGGGTTGTAGTGTTCTGTGTATAGAGTATAATAGAATTGTATTATGTCATGTCCAGTGGTCGGTCATGTTGGGGGTTGTAGTGTTCTATGTATAGAGTATAATAGAATTGTATTGTGTCATGTCCAGTGGTCGGTCATATTGGGAGTTGTAGTGTTCTGTGTATAGAGTGTAATAGAATTGTATTGTGTCATGTCCAGTGGTCGGTCATGTTGGGGGTTGTAGTGTTCTGTGTATAGAGTATAATAGAATTGTATTATGTCATGTCCAGTGGTCGGTCATGTTGGGGGTTGTAGTCTCCTATGTATACAGTGTAATAGAATTGTATTATGTCATGTCCAGTGGTCGGTCATGTTGAGGGTTGTAGTGTTCTATGTATAGAGTATAATAGAATTGTATTATGTCATGTCCAGTGGTCGGTCATGTTGGGGGTTGTAGTGTTCTATGTATAGAGTATAATAGAATTGTATTATGTCATGTCCAGTGGTCAGTCATGTTGGGGGTTGTAGTGTTCTGTGTATAGAGTATAATAGAATTGTATTATGTCATGTCCAGTGGTCGGTCATGTTGGGGGTTGTAGTGTTCTGTGTATAGAGTATAATAGAATTGTATTATATCATGTCCAGTGGTCGGTCATGTTGGGGGTTGTAGTGTTCTGTGTATAGAGTATAATAGAATTGTATTATGTCATGTCCAGTGGTCGGTCATGTTGGGGGTTGTAGTGTTCTATGTATAGAGTATAATAGAATTGTATTATGTCATGTCCAGTGGTCGGTCATGTTGGGGGTTGTAGTGTTCTGTGTATAGAGTGTAATAGAATTGTATTATGTCATGTCCAGTGGTCGGTCATGTTGGGGGTTGTAGTGTTCTGTGTATAGAGTATAATATAATTGTATTATGTCATGTCCAGTGGTCGGTCATGTTGGGGGTTGTAGTGTTCTGTGTATAGAGTATAATAGAATTGTATTATGTCATGTCCAGTGGTCGGTCATGTTGGGGGTTGTAGTGTTCTGTGTATAGAGTATAATAGAATTGTATTATGTCATGTCCAGTGGTCGGTCATGTTGGGGGTTGTAGTGTTCTATGTATAGAGTATAATAGAATTGTATTATGTAATGTGCAGTGGTCGGTCATGTTGGGGGTTGTAGTGTTCTATGTATAGAGTATAATAGAATTGTATTATGTCATGTCCAGTGGTCGGGTCATGTTGGGGGTTGTAGTGTTCTATGTATAGAGTATAATAGAATTGTATTATGTCATGTCCAGTGGTCGGGTCATGTTGGGGGTTGTAGTGTTCTATGTATAGAGTATAATAGAATTGTATTATGTCATGTCCAGTGGTGGGTCATGTTGGGGGTTGTAGTGTTCTATGTATAGAGTATAATAGAATTGTATTATGTCATGTCCAGTGGTCGGTCATGTTGGGGGTTGTAGTGTTCTGTGTATAGAGTATAATAGAATTGTATTATGTCATGTCCAGTGGTCGGGTCATGTTGGGGGTTGTAGTGTTCTATGTATAGAGTATAATAGAATTGTATTATGTCATGTCCAGTGGTCGGTCATGTTGGGGGTTGTAGTGTTCTATGTATAGAGTATAATAGAATTGTATTATGTCATGTCCAGTGGTCGGTCATGTTGGGGGTTGTAGTGTTCTATGTATAGAGTATAATAGAATTGTATTATGTCATGTCCAGTGGTCGGTCATGTTGGGGGTTGTAGTGTTCTGTGTATAGAGTATAATAGAATTGTATTATGTCATGTCCAGTGGTCGGGTAATGTTGGGGGTTGTAGTGTTCTATGTATAGAGTATAATAGAATTGTATTGTGTCATGTCCAGTGGTCGGGTCATGTTGGTGGTTGTAGTGTTCTGTGTATAGAGTATAATAGAATTGTATTATGTCATGTCCAGGGGTCGGTCATGTTGGGGGTTGTAGTGTTCTGTGTATAGAGTATAATAGAATTGTATTATGTCATGTCCAGTGGTCGGTCATGTTGGGGGTTGTAGTGTTCTATGTATAGAGTATAATAGAATTGTATTATGTCATGTCCAGTGGTCAGTCATGTTGGGGGTTGTAGTGTTCTATGATTAGAGTATAATAGAATTGTATTATGTCATGTCCAGTGGTCGGTCATGTTGGGGGTTGTAGTGTTCTATGTATAGAGTATAATAGAATTGTATTATGTCATGTCCAGTGGTCGGTCATGTTGGGGGTTGTAGTGTTCTATGTATAGAGTATAATAGAATTGTATTATGTCATGTCCAGTGGTCGGTCATGTTGGGGGTTGTAGTGTTCTGTGTATAGAGTATAATAGAATTGTATTATGTCATGTCCAGTGGTTGGTCATGTTGGGGGTTGTAGTGTTCTATGTATAGAGTATAATAGAAGTGTATTATGTCATGTCCAGTGGTCGGTCATGTTGAGGGTTGTAGTGTTCTGTGTATAGAGTATAATAGAATTGTATTATGTCATGTCCAGTGGTCGGGTCATGTTGGGGGTTGTAGTGTTCTATGTATAGAGTGTAATAGAATTGTGTTATGTCATGTCCAGTGGTCGGTCATGTTGGGGGTTGTAGTGTTCTGTGTATAGAGTATAATAGAATTGTATTATGTCATGTCCAGTGGTCGGTGATGTTGGGGGTTGTAGTGTTCTGTGTATAGAGTATAATAGAATTGTATTGTGTCATCTCCAGTGGTCGGTCATGTTGGGGGTTGTAGTGTTCTATGTATAGAGTATAATAGAATTGTATTATGTCATGTCCAGTGGTCGGTCATGTTGGGGGTTGTAGTGTTCTGTGTATAGAGTATAATAGAATTGTATTATGTCATGTCCAGTGGTCGGTCATGTTGGGGGTTGTAGTGTTCTGTGTATAGAGTATAATAGAATTGTATTATCTCATGTCCAGTGGTCGGTCATGTTGGGGGTTGTAGTGTTCTATGTATAGAGTATAATAGAATTGTATTATGTCATGTCCAGTGGTCGGTCATGTTGGGGGTTGTAGTGTTCTATGTATAGAGTATAATAGAATTGTATTATGTCATGTCCAGTGGTCGGTCATGTTGGGGGTTGTAGTGTCATATGTATAGAGTATAATAGAATTGTATTATGTCATGTCCAGTGGTCGGTCATGTTGGGGGTTGTAGTGTTCTGTGTATAGAGTATAATAGAATTGTGTTATGTCATGTCCAGGGGTCGGTCATGTTGGGGGTTGTAGTGTTCTATGTATAGAGTATAATAGAATTGTATTATGTCATGTCCAGTGGTCGGTCATGTTGGGGGTTGTAGTGTTCTATGTATAGAGTATAATAGAATTGTATTATGTAATGTCCAGTGGTCGGTCATGTTGGGGGTTGTAGTGTTCTGTGTATAGAGTATAATATAATTGTATTATGTCATGTCCAGTGGTCGGTCATGTTGGGGGTTGTAGTGTTCTATGTATAGAGTATAATAGAATTGTATTATGTCATGTCCAGTGGTCGGTCATGTTGGGGGTTGTAGTGTTCTATGTATAGAGTATAATATAATTGTATTATGTCATGACCAGTGGTCGGTCATGTTGGGGGTTGTAGTGTTCTGTGTATAGAGTATAATAGAATTGTATTATATCATGTCCAGTGGTCGGTCATGTTGGGGGTTGTAGTGTTCAGTGTATAGAGTATAATAGAATTGTATTATGACATGTCCAGTGGTCGGTCATGTTGGGGGTTGTAGTGTTCTGTGTATAGAGTATAATAGAATTGTATTATGTCATGTCCAGTGGTCGGTCATGTTGGGGGTTGTAGTGGTCTATGTATAGAGTATAATAGAATTGTATTATGTCATGTCCAGTGGTCGGTCATGTTGGGGGTTGTAGTATTCTGTGTATAGAGTATAATAGAATTGTATTATGTCATGTCCAGTGGTCGGTCATGTTGGGGGTTGTAGTGGTCTATGTATAGAGTATAATAGAATTGTATTATGTCATGTCCAGTGGTCGGTCATGTTGGGGGTTGTAGTATTCTGTGTATAGAGTATAATAGAATTGTATTATGACATGTCCAGTGGTCGGTCATGTTGGGGGTTGTAGTGTTCTGTGTATAGAGTATAATAGATTGTATTATGTCATGTCCAGTGGTCGGTCATGTTGGGGGTTGTAGTGGTCTATGTATAGAGTATAATAGAATTGTATTATGTCATGTCCAGTGGTCGGTCATGTTGGGGGTTGTAGTGTTCTGTGTATAGAGTATAATAGAATTGTATTATATCATGTCCAGTGGTCGGTCATGTTGGGGGTTGTAGTGTTCTATGTATAAGGTATAATAGAATTGTATTATGTCATGTCCAGTGGTCGGGTCATGTTGGGGGTTGTAGTGTTCTATGTATAGAGTATAATAGAATTGTATTATGTCATGTCCAGTGGCCGGTCATGTTGGGGGTTGTAGTGTTCTATGTATAGAGTATAATAGAATTGTATTATGTCATGTCTAGTGGTCGGTCATGTTGGGGGTTGTAGTGTTCTATGTATAGAGTATAATAGAATTGTATTATGTCATGTCCAGTGGTCGGTCATGTTGGGGGTTGTAGTGTTCTATGTATAGAGTATAATAGAATTGTATTATGTCATGTCCAGTGGTCAGTCATGTTGGGAGTTGTAGTGTTCTATGTATAGAGTATAATAGAATTGTATTATGTCATGTCCAGGGGTCGGTCATGTTGGGGGTTGTAGTGTTCTATGTATAGAGTATAATAGAATTGTATTATGTCATGTCCAGGGGTCGGTCATGTTGGGGGTTGTAGTGTTCTATGTATAGAGTATAATATAATTGTATTGTGTCATGTCCAGTGGTCGGTCATGTTGGGGGTTGTAGTGTTCTATGTATAGAGTATAATAGAATTGTATTATGTCATGTCCAGGGGTCGGTCATGTTGGGGGTTGTAGTGTTCTGTGTATAGAGTATAATAGAATTGTATTAGGTCATGTCCAGTGGTCGGTCATGTTGGGGGTTGTAGTGTTCTATGTATAGAGTATAATAGAATTGTATTATGTCATGTCCAGTGGTCGGTCATGTTGGGGGTTGTAGTGTTCTATGTATAGAGTATAATAGAATTGTATTATGTCATGTCCAGTGGTCGGTCATGTTGGGGGTTGTAGTGTTCTGTGTATTGAGTATAATAGAATTGTATTATGTCATGTCCAGTGGTCGGTCATGTTGGGGGTTGTAGTGTTCTATGTATACTGTATAATAGAATTGTTTTATGTCATGTCCAGTGGTCGGTCATGTTGGGGGTTGTAGTGTTCTATGTATAGAGTATAATAGAATTGTATTATGTCACGTCCAGTGGTCGGTCATGTTGGGGGTTGTAGTGTTCTATGTATAGAGTATAATAGAATTGTATTGTGTCATGTCCAGTGGTCGGTCATGTTGGGGGTTGTAGTGTTCTATGTATAGAGTATAATAGAATTGTATTATGTCATGTCCAGTGGTCGGTCATGTTGGGGGTTGTAGTGTTCTATGTATAGAGTATAATAGAATTGTATTATGTCACGTCCAGTGGTCGGTCATGTTGGGGGTTGTAGTGTTCTATGTATAGAGTGTAATAGAATTGTATTATGTCATGTCCAGTGGTCGGGTCATGTTGGGGGTTGTAGTGTTCTGTGTATAGAGTATAATAGAATTGTGTTATGTCATGTCCAGTGGTCGGTCATGTTGGGGGTTGTAGTGTTCTGTGTATAGAGTATAATAGAATTGTATTATGTCATGTCCAGTGGTCGGTCATATTGGGGGTTGTAGTGTTCTATGTATAGAGTATAATAGAATTGTATTATGTCATGTCCAGTGGTCAGTCATGTTGGGAGTTGTAGTGTTCTATGTATAGAGTATAATATAATTGTATTATGTCATGTCCAGTGGTCGGTCATGTTGGGGGTTGTAGTGTCATATGTATAGAGTATAATAGAATTGTATTATGTCACGTCCAGTGGTCGGTCATGTTGGGGGTTGTAGTGTTCTGTGTATAGAGTGTAATAGAATTGTATTATGTCATGTCCAGTGGTCGGTCATGTTGGGGGTTGTAGTGTTCTGTGTATAGAGTATAATAGAGTTGTATTATGTCATGTCCAGTGGTCGGTCATGTTGGGGGTTGTAGTGTTCTGTGTATAGAGTATAATAGAATTGTATCATGTCATGTCCAGTGGTCGGGTCATGTTGGGGGTTGTAGTGTTCTATGTATAGAGTATAATAGAATTGTATTATGTCATGTCCAGTGGTCGGGTCATGTTGGGGGTTGTAGTGTTCTATGTATAGAGTATAATAGAATTGTATTATGTCATGTCCAGTGGTTGGTCATGTTGGGGGTTGTAGTGTTCTGTGTATAGAGTATAATAGAATTGTATTATGTCATGTCCAGTGGTCGGTCATGTTGGGGGTTGTAGTGTTCTGTGTATAGAGTATAATAGAATTGTATTATGTCATGTCCAGTGGTCGGTCATGTTGGGGGTTGTAGTGTTCTATGTATAGAGTATAATAGAATTGTATTATGTCATGTCCAGTGGTCGGTCATGTTGGGGGTTGTAGTGTCCTATGTATAGAGTATAATAGAATTGTATTATGTCATGTGCAGTGGTCGGTCATGTTGGGGGTTGTAGTGTTCTGTGTATAGAGTATAATAGAATTGTCTTATGTCATGTCCAGTGGTCGGTCATGTTGGGGGTTGTAGTGTTCTATGTATAGAGTATAATAGAATTGTATTATGTCATGTCCAGTGGTCAGTCATGTTGGGGGTTGTAGTGTTCTATGTATAGAGTGTAATAGAATTGTATTATGTCATGTCCAGTGCTCGGTCATGTTGGGGGTTGTAGTGTTCTATGTATAGAGTATAATAGAATTGTATTATGTCATGTCCAGTGGTCGGTCATGTTGGGGGTTGTAGTGTTCTGTGTATAGAGTATAATAGAATTGTATTATGTCATGTCCAGTGGTCGGTCATGTTGGGGGTTGTAGTGTTCTATGTATAGAGTATAATAGAATTGTATTATGTCATGTCCAGTGGTCGGGCATGTTGGGGTTTGTAGTGTTCTGTGTATAGAGTGTAATAGAATTGTCTTATGTCATGTCCAGTGGTCGGTCATGTTGGGGGTTGTAGTGTTCTGTGTATAGAGTATAATAGAATTGTATTATGTCATGTCCAGTGGTCGGTCATGTTGGGGGTTGTAGTGTTCTGTGTATAGAGTATAATAGAATTGTATTGTGTCATGTCCAGTGGTCGGGTCATGTTGGGGGTTGTAGTGTCCTATGTATAGAGTATAATAGAATTGTATTATGTCATGTCCAGTGGTCGGTCATGTTGGGGGTTGTAGTGTTCTGTGTATAGAGTATAATAGAATTGTATAATGTCATGTCCAGTGGTCGGGTCATGTTGGGGGTTGTAGTGTTCTGTGTATAGAGTATAATAGAATTGTATTATGTCATGTCCAGTGGTCGGGTCATGTTGGGGGTTGTAGTGTTCTATGTATAGAGTATAATAGAATTGTATTATGTCATGTCCAGTGGTCGGGTCATGTTGGGGGTTGTAGTGTTCTGTGTATAGAGTATAATAGAATTGTGTTATGTCATGTCCAGTGGCCGGTCATGTTGGGGGTTGTAGTGTTCTGTGTATAGAGTATAATAGAATTGTATTATGTCATGTCCAGTGGTCGGTCATGTTGGGGGTTGTAGTGTTCTGTGTATAGAGTATAATAGAATTGTATTATGTCATGTCCAGTGGTCGGTCATGTTGGGGGTTGTAGTGTTCTATGTATAGAGTATAATAGAATTGTATTGTGTCATGTCCAGTGGTCGGTCATATTGGGAGTTGTAGTGTTCTGTGTATAGAGTGTAATAGAATTGTATTGTGTCATGTCCAGTGGTCGGTCATGTTGGGGGTTGTAGTGTTCTGTGTATAGAGTATAATAGAATTGTATTATGTCATGTCCAGTGGTCGGTCATGTTGGGGGTTGTAGTCTCCTATGTATACAGTGTAATAGAATTGTATTATGTCATGTCCAGTGGTCGGTCATGTTGAGGGTTGTAGTGTTCTGTGTATAGAGTATAATAGAATTGTATTATGTCATGTCCAGTGGTCGGTCATGTTGGGGGTTGTAGTGTTCTATGTATAGAGTATAATAGAATTGTATTATGTCATGTCCAGTGGTCGGTCATGTTGGGGGTTGTAGTGTTCTATGTATAGAGTATAATAGAATTGTATTATGTCATGTCCAGTGGTCAGTCATGTTGGGGGTTGTAGTGTTCTGTGTATAGAGTATAATAGAATTGTATTATGTCATGTCCAGTGGTCGGTCATGTTGGGGGTTGTAGTGTTCTGTGTATAGAGTATAATAGAATTGTATTATATCATGTCCAGTGGTCGGTCATGTTGGGGGTTGTAGTGTTCTGTGTATAGAGTATAATAGAATTGTATTATGTCATGTCCAGTGGTCGGTCATGTTGGGGGTTGTAGTGTTCTATGTATAGAGTATAATAGAATTGTATTATGTCATGTCCAGTGGTCGGTCATGTTGGGGGTTGTAGTGTTCTGTGTATAGAGTGTAATAGAATTGTATTATGTCATGTCCAGTGGTCGGTCATGTTGGGGGTTGTAGTGTTCTGTGTATAGAGTATAATATAATTGTATTATGTCATGTCCAGTGGTCGGTCATGTTGGGGGTTGTAGTGTTCTGTGTATAGAGTATAATAGAATTGTATTATGTCATGTCCAGTGGTCGGTCATGTTGGGGGTTGTAGTGTTCTGTGTATAGAGTATAATAGAATTGTATTATGTCATGTCCAGTGGTCGGTCATGTTGGGGGTTGTAGTGTTCTATGTATAGAGTATAATAGAATTGTATTATGTAATGTGCAGTGGTCGGTCATGTTGGGGGTTGTAGTGTTCTATGTATAGAGTATAATAGAATTGTATTATGTCATGTCCAGTGGTCGGGTCATGTTGGGGGTTGTAGTGTTCTATGTATAGAGTATAATAGAATTGTATTATGTCATGTCCAGTGGTCGGGTCATGTTGGGGGTTGTAGTGTTCTATGTATAGAGTATAATAGAATTGTATTATGTCATGTCCAGTGGTGGGTCATGTTGGGGGTTGTAGTGTTCTATGTATAGAGTATAATAGAATTGTATTATGTCATGTCCAGTGGTCGGTCATGTTGGGGGTTGTAGTGTTCTGTGTATAGAGTATAATAGAATTGTATTATGTCATGTCCAGTGGTCGGGTCATGTTGGGGGTTGTAGTGTTCTATGTATAGAGTATAATAGAATTGTATTATGTCATGTCCAGTGGTCGGTCATGTTGGGGGTTGTAGTGTTCTATGTATAGAGTATAATAGAATTGTATTATGTCATGTCCAGTGGTCGGTCATGTTGGGGGTTGTAGTGTTCTATGTATAGAGTATAATAGAATTGTATTATGTCATGTCCAGTGGTCGGTCATGTTGGGGGTTGTAGTGTTCTGTGTATAGAGTATAATAGAATTGTATTATGTCATGTCCAGTGGTCGGGTAATGTTGGGGGTTGTAGTGTTCTATGTATAGAGTATAATAGAATTGTATTGTGTCATGTCCAGTGGTCGGGTCATGTTGGTGGTTGTAGTGTTCTGTGTATAGAGTATAATAGAATTGTATTATGTCATGTCCAGGGGTCGGTCATGTTGGGGGTTGTAGTGTTCTGTGTATAGAGTATAATAGAATTGTATTATGTCATGTCCAGTGGTCGGTCATGTTGGGGGTTGTAGTGTTCTATGTATAGAGTATAATAGAATTGTATTATGTCATGTCCAGTGGTCAGTCATGTTGGGGGTTGTAGTGTTCTATGATTAGAGTATAATAGAATTGTATTATGTCATGTCCAGTGGTCGGTCATGTTGGGGGTTGTAGTGTTCTATGTATAGAGTATAATAGAATTGTATTATGTCATGTCCAGTGGTCGGTCATGTTGGGGGTTGTAGTGTTCTATGTATAGAGTATAATAGAATTGTATTATGTCATGTCCAGTGGTCGGTCATGTTGGGGGTTGTAGTGTTCTGTGTATAGAGTATAATAGAATTGTATTATGTCATGTCCAGTGGTTGGTCATGTTGGGGGTTGTAGTGTTCTATGTATAGAGTATAATAGAAGTGTATTATGTCATGTCCAGTGGTCGGTCATGTTGAGGGTTGTAGTGTTCTATGTATAGAGTATAATAGAATTGTATTATGTCATGTCCAGTGGTCGGTCATGTTGGGAGTTGTAGTGTTCTGTGTATAGAGTATAATAGAATTGTATTATGTCATGTCCAGTGGTCGGGTCATGTTGGGGGTTGTAGTGTTCTATGTATAGAGTGTAATAGAATTGTGTTATGTCATGTCCAGTGGTCGGTCATGTTGGGGGTTGTAGTGTTCTGTGTATAGAGTATAATAGAATTGTATTATGTCATGTCCAGTGGTCGGTGATGTTGGGGGTTGTAGTGTTCTGTGTATAGAGTATAATAGAATTGTATTGTGTCATCTCCAGTGGTCGGTCATGTTGGGGGTTGTAGTGTTCTATGTATAGAGTATAATAGAATTGTATTATGTCATGTCCAGTGGTCGGTCATGTTGGGGGTTGTAGTGTTCTGTGTATAGAGTATAATAGAATTGTATTATGTCATGTCCAGTGGTCGGTCATGTTGGGG
This sequence comes from Rhinoderma darwinii, assembly GCF_050947455.1. Classification (NCBI taxonomy): domain Eukaryota; kingdom Metazoa; phylum Chordata; class Amphibia; order Anura; family Rhinodermatidae; genus Rhinoderma; species Rhinoderma darwinii. The sequence continues at coordinate 468,637,834 of NC_134688.1, read as the reverse complement.
GTTGTAGTGTTCTGTGTATAGAGTATAATAGAATTGTATTATCTCATGTCCAGTGGTCGGTCATGTTGGGGGTTGTAGTGTTCTATGTATAGAGTATAATAGAATTGTATTATGTCATGTCCAGTGGTCGGTCATGTTGGGGGTTGTAGTGTTCTATGTATAGAGTATAATAGAATTGTATTATGTCATGTCCAGTGGTCGGTCATGTTGGGGGTTGTAGTGTCATATGTATAGAGTATAATAGAATTGTATTATGTCATGTCCAGTGGTCGGTCATGTTGGGGGTTGTAGTGTTCTGTGTATAGAGTATAATAGAATTGTGTTATGTCATGTCCAGGGGTCGGTCATGTTGGGGGTTGTAGTGTTCTATGTATAGAGTATAATAGAATTGTATTATGTCATGTCCAGTGGTCGGTCATGTTGGGGGTTGTAGTGTTCTATGTATAGAGTATAATAGAATTGTATTATGTCATGTCCAGTGGTCGGTCATGTTGGGGGTTGTAGTGTTCTGTGTATAGAGTATAATATAATTGTATTATGTCATGTCCAGTGGTCGGTCATGTTGGGGGTTGTAGTGTTCTATGTATAGAGTATAATAGAATTGTATTATGTCATGTCCAGTGGTCGGTCATGTTGGGGGTTGTAGTGTTCTATGTATAGAGTATAATATAATTGTATTATGTCATGACCAGTGGTCGGTCATGTTGGGGGTTGTAGTGTTCTGTGTATAGAGTATAATAGAATTGTATTATATCATGTCCAGTGGTCGGTCATGTTGGGGGTTGTACTGTTCAGTGTATAGAGTATAATAGAATTGTATTATGACATGTCCAGTGGTCGGTCATGTTGGGGGTTGTAGTGTTCTGTGTATAGAGTATAATAGAATTGTATTATGTCATGTCCAGTGGTCGGTCATGTTGGGGGTTGTAGTGGTCTATGTATAGAGTATAATAGAATTGTATTATGTCATGTCCAGTGGTCGGTCATGTTGGGGGTTGTAGTATTCTGTGTATAGAGTATAATAGAATTGTATTATGTCATGTCCAGTGGTCGGTCATGTTGGGGGTTGTAGTGGTCTATGTATAGAGTATAATAGAATTGTATTATGTCATGTCCAGTGGTCGGTCATGTTGGGGGTTGTAGTATTCTGTGTATAGAGTATAATAGAATTGTATTATGACATGTCCAGTGGTCGGTCATGTTGGGGGTTGTAGTGTTCTGTGTATAGAGTATAATAGATTGTATTATGTCATGTCCAGTGGTCGGTCATGTTGGGGGTTGTAGTGGTCTATGTATAGAGTATAATAGAATTGTATTATGTCATGTCCAGTGGTCGGTCATGTTGGGGGTTGTAGTGTTCTGTGTATAGAGTATAATAGAATTGTATTATATCATGTCCAGTGGTCGGTCATGTTGGGGGTTGTAGTGTTCTATGTATAAGGTATAATAGAATTGTATTATGTCATGTCCAGTGGTCGGGTCATGTTGGGGGTTGTAGTGTTCTATGTATAGAGTATAATAGAATTGTATTATGTCATGTCCAGTGGCCGGTCATGTTGGGGGTTGTAGTGTTCTATGTATAGAGTATAATAGAATTGTATTATGTCATGTCTAGTGGTCGGTCATGTTGGGGGTTGTAGTGTTCTATGTATAGAGTATAATAGAATTGTATTATGTCATGTCCAGTGGTCGGTCATGTTGGGGGTTGTAGTGTTCTATGTATAGAGTATAATAGAATTGTATTATGTCATGTCCAGTGGTCAGTCATGTTGGGAGTTGTAGTGTTCTATGTATAGAGTATAATAGAATTGTATTATGTCATGTCCAGGGGTCGGTCATGTTGGGGGTTGTAGTGTTCTATGTATAGAGTATAATAGAATTGTATTATGTCATGTCCAGGGGTCGGTCATGTTGGGGGTTGTAGTGTTCTATGTATAGAGTATAATATAATTGTATTGTGTCATGTCCAGTGGTCGGTCATGTTGGGGGTTGTAGTGTTCTATGTATAGAGTATAATAGAATTGTATTATGTCATGTCCAGGGGTCGGTCATGTTGGGGGTTGTAGTGTTCTGTGTATAGAGTATAATAGAAGTGTATTATGTCATGTCCAGTGGTCGGTCATGTTGGGGGTTGTAGTGTTCTGTGTATAGAGTATAATAGAATTGTATTATGTCATGTCCAGTGGTCGGTCATGTTGGGGGTTGTAGTGCTCTGTGTATAGAGTATAATAGAATTGTATTATGTCATGTCCAGTGGTCGGTCATGTTGGGGGTTGTAGTGTTCTGTGTATAGAGTATAATAGAATTGTATTATGTCATGTCCAGTGGTCGGTCATGTTGGGGGTTGTAGTGTTCTATGTATAGAGTGTAATAGAATTGTATTATGTCATGTCCAGTGGTCAGTCATGTTGGGGGTTGTAGTGTTCTATGTATAGAGTATAATAGAATTGTATTATGTCATGTCCAGTGGTCGGTCATGTTGGGGGTTGTAGTGTTCTATGTATAGAGTATAATAGAATTGTATTATGTCGTGTCCAGTGGTCGGTCATGTTGGGGGTTGTAGTGTTCTGTGTATAGAGTATAATAGAATTGTATTATGACATGTCTAGTGGTCGGTCATGTTGGGGGTTGTAGTGTTCTATGTATAGAGTATAATAGAATTGTATTATGTCATGTCCAGTGGTCGGTCATGTTGGGGGTTGTAGTGTTCTATGTATAGAGTATAATAGAATTGTATTATGTCGTGTCCAGTGGTCGGTCATGTTGGGGGTTGTAGTGTTCTGTGTATAGAGTATAATAGAATTGTATTATGACATGTCTAGTGGTCGGTCATGTTGGGGGTTGTAGTGTTCTGTGTATAGAGTATAATAGAATTGTATTATGTCATGTCCAGTGGTCGGTCATGTTGGGGGTTGTAGTGTTCTATGTATAGAGTATAATAGAATTGTATTATGTCATGTCCAGTGGTCGGTCATGTTGGGGGTTGTAGTGTTCTGTGTATAGAGTATAATAGAATTGTATTATGTCATGTCCAGTGGTCGGTCATGTTGGGGGTTGTAGTGTTCTATGTATAGAGTATAATAGAATTGTGTTATGTCATGTCCAGTGGCCGGTCATGTTGGGGGTTGTAGTGTTCTGTGTATAGAGTATAATAGAATTGTATTATGTCATGTCCGGTGGTCGGTCATGCTGGGAGTTGTAGTGTTCTATGTATAGAGTATAATAGAATTGTATTATGTCATGACCAGTGGTCGGTCATGTTGGGGGTTGTAGTGTTCTATGCATAGAGTATAATAGAATTGTCTTATGTCATGTCCAGTGGTCGGTCATGTTGGGGGTTGTAGTGTTCTGTGTATAGAGTATAATAGAATTGTATTATGCCATGTCCAGTGGTAGGGTCATGTTGGGGGTTGTAGTGTTCTGTGTATAGAGTGTAATAGAATTGTATTATGTCATGTCCAGTGGCCGGTCATGTTGGGGGTTGTAGTGTTCTATGTATAGAGTATAATAGAATTGTATTATGTCATGTCCAGTGGTCGGTCATGTTGGGGGTTGTAGTGTTCTATGTATAGAGTATAATAGAATTGTATTATGTCATGTCCAGTGGTCGGTCATGTTGGGGGTTGTAGTGTTCTGTGTATAGAGTATAATAGAATTGTATTATGTCATGTCCAGTGGTCGGTCATGTTGGGGGTTGTAGTGTTCTGTGTATAGAGTGTAATAGAATTGTATTATGTCATGTCCAGTGGCCGGTCATGTTGGGGGTTGTAGTGTTCTATGTATAGAGTATAATAGAATTGTATTATGTCATGTCCAGTGGTCGGTCATGTTGGGGGTTGTAGTGTTCTATGTATAGAGTATAATAGAATTGTATTATGTCATGTCCAGTGGTCGGTCATGTTGGGGGTTGTAGTGTTCTATGTATAGAGTATAATAGAATTGTATTATGTCACGTCCAGTGGTCGGTCATGTTGGGGGTTGTAGTGTTCTATGTATAGAGTGTAATAGAATTGTATTATGTCACGTCCAGTGGTCAGTCATGTTGGGAGTTGTAGTGTTCTATGTATAGAGTATAATAGAATTGTATTATGTCATGTCCAGGGGTCGGTCATGTTGGGGGTTGTAGTGTTCTGTGTATAGAGTATAATAGAATTGTATTATGTCATGTCCAGTGGTCGGTCATGTTGGGGGTTGTAGTGTTCTGTGTATAGAGTATAATAGAATTGTATTATGTCATGTCCAGTGGTCGGTCATGTTGGGGGTTGTAGTGTTCTGTGTATAGAGTATAATAGAATTGTATTATGTCATGTCCAGTGGTCGGTCATGTTGGGGGTTGTAGTGTTCTGTGTATAGAGTATAATAGAATTGTATTATGTCATGTCCAGTGGTCGGTCATGTTGGGGGTTGTAGTGTTCTATGTATAGAGTATAATAGAAGTGTAGTATGTCATGTCCAGTGGTCGGTCATGTTGGGGGTTGTAGTGTTCTGTGTATAGAGTATAATATAATTGTATTATGTCATGTCCAGTGGTCGGTCATGTTGGGGGTTGTAGTGTCATATGTATAGAGTATAATAGAATTGTATTATGTTATGTCCAGTGGTCGGTCATGTTGGGGGTTGTAGTGTTCTATGTATAGAATATAATAGAATTGTATTATGTCATGTCCAGTGGTCGGTCATGTTGGGGGTTGTAGTGTTCTATGTATAGAGTATAATAGAATTGTATAATGTCACGTCCAGTGGTCAGTCATGTTGGGAGTTGTAGTGTTCTATGTATAGAGTATAATAGAATTGTATTATGTCATGTCCAGGGGTCGGTCATGTTGGGGGTTGTAGTGTTCTGTGTATAGAGTATAATAGAATTGTATTAGGGTCATGTCCAGTGGTCGGTCATGTTGGAAGTTGTAGTGTTCTGTGTATAGAGTATAATAGAATTGTATTATGTCATGTCCAGTGGTCGGTCATGTTGGGGGTTGTAGTGTTCTATGTATAGAATATAATAGAATTGTATTATGTCATGTCCAGTGGTCGGGTCATGTTGGGGGTTGTAGTGTTCTGTGTATAGAGTATAATAGAATTGTATTATGTCATGTCCAGTGGTCGGTCATGTTGGGGGTTGTAGTGTTCTGTGTATAGAGTATAATAGAATTGTATTATGTCATGTCCAGTGGTCGGTCATGTTGGGGGTTGTAGTGTTCTGTGTATAGAGTATAATAGAATTGTATTATGTCATGTCCAGTGGTCGGTCATGTTGGGGGTTGTAGTGTTCTGTGTATAGAGTATAATAGAATTGTATTATGTCATGTCCAGTGGTCGGTCATGTTGGGGGTTGTAGTGTCCTATGTATAGAGTATAATAGAATTGTATTATGTCACGTCCAGTGGTCGGTCATGTTGGGGGTTGTAGTGTTCTGTGTATAGAGTATAATAGAATTGTATTATGTCATGTCCAGTGGTCGGTCATGTTGGGGGTTGTAGTGTTCTGTGTATAGAGTATAATAGAATTGTATTATCTCATGTCCAGTGGTCGGTCATGTTGGGGGTTGTAGTGTTCTATGTATAGAGTATAATAGAATTGTATTATGTCATGTCCAGTGGTCGGTCATGTTGGGGGTTGTAGTGTTCTATGTATAGAGTATAATAGAATTGTATTATGTCATGTCCAGTGGTCGGTCATGTTGGGGGTTGTAGTGTTCTATGTATAGAGTATAATAGAATTGTATTATGTCATGTCCAGTGGTCGGTCATGTTGGGGGTTGTAGTGTTCTGTGTATAGAGTATAATATAATTGTATTATGTCATGTCCAGTGGTCGGTCATGTTGGGGGTTGTAGTGTTCTATGTATAGAGTATAATAGAATTGTATTATGTCATGTCCAGTGGTCGGTCATGTTGGGGGTTGTAGTGTTCTATGTATAGAGTATAATATAATTGTATTATGTCATGACCAGTGGTCGGTCATGTTGGGGGTTGTAGTGTTCTGTGTATAGAGTATAATAGAATTGTATTATATCATGTCCAGTGGTCGGTCATGTTGGGGGTTGTAGTGTTCAGTGTATAGAGTATAATAGAATTGTATTATGACATGTGCAGTGGTCGGTCATGTTGGGGGTTGTAGTGTTCTGTGTATAGAGTATAATAGAATTGTATTATGTCATGTCCAGTGGTCGGTCATGTTGGGGGTTGTAGTGGTCTATGTATAGAGTATAATAGAATTGTATTATGTCATGTCCAGTGGTCGGTCATGTTGGGGGTTGTAGTATTCTGTGTATAGAGTATAATAGAATTGTATTATGTCATGTCCAGTGGTCGGTCATGTTGGGGGTTGTAGTGGTCTATGTATAGAGTATAATAGAATTGTATTATGTCATGTCCAGTGGTCGGTCATGTTGGGGGTTGTAGTATTCTGTGTATAGAGTATAATAGAATTGTATTATGACATGTCCAGTGGTCGGTCATGTTGGGGGTTGTAGTGTTCTGTGTATAGAGTATAATAGATTGTATTATGTCATGTCCAGTGGTCGGTCATGTTGGGGGTTGTAGTGGTCTATGTATAGAGTATAATAGAATTGTATTATGTCATGTCCAGTGGTCGGTCATGTTGGGGGTTGTAGTGTTCTGTGTAAAGAGTATAATAGAATTGTATTATATCATGTCCAGTGGTCGGTCATGTTGGGGGTTGTAGTGTTCTATGTATAAGGTATAATAGAATTGTATTATGTCATGTCCAGTGGTCGGGTCATGTTGGGGGTTGTAGTGTTCTATGTATAGAGTATAATAGAATTGTATTATGTCATGTCCAGTGGCCGGTCATGTTGGGGGTTGTAGTGTTCTATGTATAGAGTATAATAGAATTGTATTATGTCATGTCTAGTGGTCGGTCATGTTGGGGGTTGTAGTGTTCTATGTATAGAGTATAATAGAATTGTATTATGTCATGTCCAGTGGTCGGTCATGTTGGGGGTTGTAGTGTTCTATGTATAGAGTATAATAGAATTGTATTATGTCATGTCCAGGGGTCGGTCATGTTGGGGGTTGTAGTGTTCTATGTATAGAGTATAATAGAATTGTATTATGTCATGTCCAGGGGTCGGTCATGTTGGGGGTTGTAGTGTTCTGTGTATAGAGTATAATAGAATTGTATTATGTCATGTCCAGTAGTCGGGTCATGTTGGGGGTTGTAGTGTTCTGTGTATAGAGTATAATAGAAGTGTATTATGTCATGTCCAGTGGTCGGTCATGTTGGGGGTTGTAGTGTTCTGTGTATAGAGTATAATAGAATTGTATTATGTCATGTCCAGTGGTCGGTCATGTTGGGGGTTGTAGTGCTCTGTGTATAGAGTATAATAGAATTGTATTATGTCATGTCCAGTGGTCGGTCATGTTGGGGGTTGTAGTGTTCTATGTATAGAGTATAATATAATTGTATTATGTCATGTCCAGTGGTCGGTCATGTTGGGGGTTGTAGTGTCATATGTATAGAGTATAATAGAATTGTATTATGTTATGTCCAGTGGTCGGTCATGTTGGGGGTTGTAGTGTTCTATGTATAGAGTATAATAGAATTGTATTATGTCATGTCCAGTGGTCGGTCATGTTGGGGGTTGTAGTGTTCTATGTATAGAATATAATAGAATTGTATTATGTCATGTCCAGTGGTCGGTCATGTTGGGGGTTGTAGTGTTCTATGCATAGAGTATAATAGAATTGTATTATGTCATGTCCAGTGGTCGGTCATGTTGGGGGTTGTAGTGTTCTATGCATAGAGTATAATAGAATTGTATTATGTCACGTCCAGTGGTCGGTCATGTTGGGGGTTGTAGTGTTCTGTGTATAGAGTATAATAGAATTGTATTATGTCATGTCCAGTGGTCGGTCATGTTGGGGCTTGTAGTGTTCTGTGTATTGAGTATAATAGAATTGTATTATGTCATGTCCAGTGGTCGGTCATGTTGGGGGTTGTAGTGCTCTGTGTATAGAGTATAATAGAATTGTATTATGTCATGTCCAGTGGTCGGTCATGTTGGGGGTTGTAGTGTCATATGTATAGAGTATAATAGAATTGTATTATGTTATGTCCAGTGGTCGGTCATGTTGGGGGTTGTAGTGTTCTATGTATAGAGTATAATAGAATTGTATTATGTCATGTCCAGTGGTCGGGTCATGTTGGGGGTTGTAGTGTTCTATGTATAGAGTATAATAGAATTGTATTATGTCATGTCCAGTGGTCGGTCATGTTGGGGGTTGTAGTGTTCTATGTATAGAGTATAATAGAATTGTATTATGTCATGTCCAGGGGTCGGTCATGTTGGGGGTTGTAGTGTTCTATGTATAGAGTATAATAGAATTGTATTATGTCATGTCCAGTGGTGGGTCATGTTGGGGGTTGTAGTGTTCTATGTATAGAGTATAATAGAATTGTATTATGTCATGTCCAGTGGTCGGTCATGTTGGGGGTTGTAGTGTTCTGTGTATAGAGTATAATAGAATTGTATTATGTCATGTCCAGTGGTCGGGTCATGTTGGGGGTTGTAGTGTTCTATGTATAGAGTATAATAGAATTGTATTATGTCATGTCCAGTGGTCGGTCATGTTGGGGGTTGTAGTGTTCTATGTATAGAGTATAATAGAATTGTATTATGTCATGTCCAGTGGTCGGTCATGTTGGGGGTTGTAGTGTTCTATGTATAGAGTATAATAGAATTGTATTATGTCATGTCCAGTGGTCGGTCATGTTGGGGGTTGTAGTGTTCTGTGTATAGAGTATAATCGAATTGTATTATGTCATGTCCAGTGGTCGGGTAATGTTGGGGGTTGTAGTGTTCTATGTATAGAGTATAATAGAATTGTATTGTGTCATGTCCAGTGGTCGGGTCATGTTGGTGGTTGTAGTGTTCTGTGTATAGAGTATAATAGAATTGTATTATGTCATGTCCAGGGGTCGGTCATGTTGGGGGTTGTAGTGTTCTGTGTATAGAGTATAATAGAATTGTATTATGTCATGTCCAGTGGTCGGTCATGTTGGGGGTTGTAGTGTTCTATGTATAGAGTATAATAGAATTGTATTATGTCATGTCCAGTGGTCAGTCATGTTGGGGGTTGTAGTGTTCTATGATTAGAGTATAATAGAATTGTATTATGTCATGTCCAGTGGTCGGTCATGTTGGGGGTTGTAGTGTTCTATGTATAGAGTATAATAGAATTGTATTATGTCATGTCCAGTGGTCGGTCATGTTGGGGGTTGTAGTGTTCTATGTATAGAGTATAATAGAATTGTATTATGTCATGTCCAGTGGTCGGTCATGTTGGGGGTTGTAGTGTTCTGTGTATAGAGTATAATAGAATTGTATTATGTCATGTCCAGTGGTTGGTCATGTTGGGGGTTGTAGTGTTCTGTGTATAGAGTATAATAGAAGTGTATTATGTCATGTCCAGTGGTCGGTCATGTTGAGGGTTGTAGTGTTCTGTGTATAGAGTATAATAGAATTGTATTATGTCATGTCCAGTGGTCGGGTCATGTTGGGGGTTGTAGTGTTCTATGTATAGAGTGTAATAGAATTGTGTTATGTCATGTCCAGTGGTCGGTCATGTTGGGGGTTGTAGTGTTCTGTGTATAGAGTATAATAGAATTGTATTATGTCATGTCCAGTGGTCGGTGATGTTGGGGGTTGTAGTGTTCTGTGTATAGAGTATAATAGAATTGTATTGTGTCATCTCCAGTGGTCGGTCATGTTGGGGGTTGTAGTGTTCTATGTATAGAGTATAATAGAATTGTATTATGTCATGTCCAGTGGTCGGTCATGTTGGGGGTTGTAGTGTTCTGTGTATAGAGTATAATAGAATTGTATTATGTCATGTCCAGTGGTCGGTCATGTTGGGGGTTGTAGTGTTCTGTGTATAGAGTATAATAGAATTGTATTATCTCATGTCCAGTGGTCGGTCATGTTGGGGGTTGTAGTGTTCTATGTATAGAGTATAATAGAATTGTATTATGTCATGTCCAGTGGTCGGTCATGTTGGGGGTTGTAGTGTTCTATGTATAGAGTATAATAGAATTGTATTATGTCATGTCCAGTGGTCGGTCATGTTGGGGGTTGTAGTGTCATATGTATAGAGTATAATAGAATTGTATTATGTCATGTCCAGTGGTCGGTCATGTTGGGGGTTGTAGTGTTCTGTGTATAGAGTATAATAGAATTGTGTTATGTCATGTCCAGGGGTCGGTCATGTTGGGGGTTGTAGTGTTCTATGTATAGAGTATAATAGAATTGTATTATGTCATGTCCAGTGGTCGGTCATGTTGGGGGTTGTAGTGTTCTATGTATAGAGTATAATAGAATTGTATTATGTAATGTCCAGTGGTCGGTCATGTTGGGGGTTGTAGTGTTCTGTGTATAGAGTATAATATAATTGTATTATGTCATGTCCAGTGGTCGGTCATGTTGGGGGTTGTAGTGTTCTATGTATAGAGTATAATAGAATTGTATTATGTCATGTCCAGTGGTCGGTCATGTTGGGGGTTGTAGTGTTCTATGTATAGAGTATAATAGAATTGTATTATGTCATGTCCAGTGGTCGGTCATGTTGGGGGTTGTAGTGTTCTATGTATAGAGTATAATATAATTGTATTATGTCATGACCAGTGGTCGGTCATGTTGGGGGTTGTAGTGTTCTGTGTATAGAGTATAATAGAATTGTATTATATCATGTCCAGTGGTCGGTCATGTTGGGGGTTGTAGTGTTCAGTGTATAGAGTATAATAGAATTGTATTATGACATGTCCAGTGGTCGGTCATGTTGGGGGTTGTAGTGTTCTGTGTATAGAGTATAATAGAATTGTATTATGTCATGTCCAGTGGTCGGTCATGTTGGGGGTTGTAGTGGTCTATGTATAGAGTATAATAGAATTGTATTATGTCATGTCCAGTGGTCGGTCATGTTGGGGGTTGTAGTATTCTGTGTATAGAGTATAATAGAATTGTATTATGTCATGTCCAGTGGTCGGTCATGTTGGGGGTTGTAGTGGTCTATGTATAGAGTATAATAGAATTGTATTATGTCATGTCCAGTGGTCGGTCATGTTGGGGGTTGTAGTATTCTGTGTATAGAGTATAATAGAATTGTATTATGACATGTCCAGTGGTCGGTCATGTTGGTGGTTGTAGTGTTCTGTGTATAGAGTATAATAGATTGTATTATGTCATGTCCAGTGGTCGGTCATGTTGGGGGTTGTAGTGGTCTATGTATAGAGTATAATAGAATTGTATTATGTCATGTCCAGTGGTCGGTCATGTTGGGGGTTGTAGTGTTCTGTGTATAGAGTATAATAGAATTGTATTATGTCATGTCCAGTGGTCGGTCATGTTGGGGGTTGTAGTGTTCTATGTATAGAGTATAATATAATTGTATTATGTCATGACCAGTGGTCGGTCATGTTGAGGGTTGTAGTGTTCTGTGTATAGAGTATAATAGAATTGTATTATATCATGTCCAGTGGTCGGTCATGTTGGGGGTTGTAGTGTTCTATGTATAAGGTATAATAGAATTGTATTATGTCATGTCCAGTGGTCGGGTCATGTTGGGGGTTGTAGTGTTCTATGTATAGAGTATAATAGAATTGTATTATGTCATGTCCAGTGGCCGGTCATGTTGGGGGTTGTAGTGTTCTATGTATAGAGTATAATAGAATTGTATTATGTCATGTCTAGTGGTCGGTCATGTTGGGGGTTGTAGTGTTCTATGTATAGAGTATAATAGAATTGTATTATGTCATGTCCAGTGGTCGGTCATGTTGGGGGTTGTAGTGTTCTGTGTATAGAGTAAAATAGAATTGTATTATGTCATGTCCAGTGGTCGGTCATGTTGGGGGTTGTAGTGTTCTATGTATAGAGTATAATAGAATTGTATTATGTCATGTCCAGTGGTCGGTCATGTTGGGGGTTGTAGTGTTCTATGCATAGAGTATAATAGAATTGTCTTATGTCATGTCCAGTGGTCGGTCATGTTGGGGGTTGTAGTGTTCTGTGTATAGAGTATAATAGAATTATATTATGCCATGTCCAGTGGTAGGGTCATGTTGGGGGTTGTAGTGTTCTGTGTATAGAGTATAATAGAATTGTATTATGTCATGTCCAGTGGTCGGTCATGTTGGGGGTTGTAGTGTTCTGTGTATAGAGTGTAATAGAATTGTATTATGTCATGTCCAGTGGCCGGTCATGTTGGGGGTTGTAGTGTTCTATGTATAGAGTATAATAGAATTGTATTATGTCATGTCCAGTAGTCGGTCATGTTGGGGGTTGTAGTGTTCTATGTATAGAGTATAATAGAATTGTATTATGTCATGTCCAGTGGTCGGTCATGTTGGGGGTTGTAGTGTTCTATGTATAGAGTATAATAGAATTGTATTATGTCACGTCCAGTGGTCGGTCATGTTGGGGGTTGTAGTGTTCTATGTATAGAGTGTAATAGAATTGTATTATGTCACGTCCAGTGGTCAGTCATGTTGGGGGTTGTAGTGTTCTATGTATAGAGTATAATAGAATTGTATTATGTCATGTCCAGGGGTCGGTCATGTTGGGGGTTGTAGTGTTCTGTGTATAGAGTATAATAGAATTGTATTATGTCATGTCCAGTGGTCGGTCATGTTGGGGGTTGTAGTGTTCTGTGTATAGAGTATAATAGAATTGTATTATGTCATGTCCAGTGGTCGGTCATGTTGGGGGTTGTAGTGTTCTGTGTATAGAGTATAATAGAATTGTATTATGTCATGTCCAGTGGTCGGTCATGTTGGGGGTTGTAGTATTCTGTGTATAGAGTATAATAGAATTGTATTATGTCATGTCCAGTGGTCGGTCATGTTGGGGGTTGTAGTGGTCTATGTATAGAGTATAATAGAATTGTATTATGTCATGTCCAGTGGTCGGTCATGTTGGGGGTTGTAGTATTCTGTGTATAGAGTATAATAGAATTGTATTATGACATGTCCAGTGGTCGGTCATGTTGGTGGTTGTAGTGTTCTGTGTATAGAGTATAATAGATTGTATTATGTCATGTCCAGTGGTCGGTCATGTTGGGGGTTGTAGTGGTCTATGTATAGAGTATAATAGAATTGTATTATGTCATGTCCAGTGGTCGGTCATGTTGGGGGTTGTAGTATTCTGTGTATAGAGTATAATAGAATTGTATTATGTCATGTCCAGTGGTCGGTCATGTTGGGGGTTGTAGTGGTCTATGTATAGAGTATAATAGAATTGTATTATGTCATGTCCAGTGGTCGGTCATGTTGGGGGTTGTAGTATTCTGTGTATAGAGTATAATAGAATTGTATTATGACATGTCCAGTGGTCGGTCATGTTGGTGGTTGTAGTGTTCTGTGTATAGAGTATAATAGATTGTATTATGTCATGTCCAGTGGTCGGTCATGTTGGGGGTTGTAGTGGTCTATGTATAGAGTATAATAGAATTGTATTATGTCATGTCCAGTGGTCGGTCATGTTGGGGGTTGTAGTGTTCTGTGTATAGAGTATAATAGAATTGTATTATGTCATGTCCAGTGGTCGGTCATGTTGGGGGTTGTAGTGTTCTATGTATAGAGTATAATATAATTGTATTATGTCATGACCAGTGGTCGGTCATGTTGAGGGTTGTAGTGTTCTGTGTATAGAGTATAATAGAATTGTATTATATCATGTCCAGTGGTCGGTCATGTTGGGGGTTGTAGTGTTCTATGTATAAGGTATAATAGAATTGTATTATGTCATGTCCAGTGGTCGGGTCATGTTGGGGGTTGTAGTGTTCTATGTATAGAGTATAATAGAATTGTATTATGTCATGTCCAGTGGCCGGTCATGTTGGGGGTTGTAGTGTTCTATGTATAGAGTATAATAGAATTGTATTATGTCATGTCTAGTGGTCGGTCATGTTGGGGGTTGTAGTGTTCTATGTATAGAGTATAATAGAATTGTATTATGTCATGTCCAGTGGTCGGTCATGTTGGGGGTTGTAGTGTTCTGTGTATAGAGTATAATAGAATTGGATTATGTCATGTCCAGTGGTCGGTCATGTTGGGGGTTGTAGTGTTCTATGTATAGAGTATAATAGAATTGTATTATGTCATGTCCAGTGGTCGGTCATGTTGGGGGTTGTAGTGTTCTATGCATAGAGTATAATAGAATTGTCTTATGTCATGTCCAGTGGTCGGTCATGTTGGGGGTTGTAGTGTTCTGTGTATAGAGTATAATAGAATTATATTATGCCATGTCCAGTGGTAGGGTCATGTTGGGGGTTGTAGTGTTCTGTGTATAGAGTATAATAGAATTGTATTATGTCATGTCCAGTGGTCGGTCATGTTGGGGGTTGTAGTGTTCTGTGTATAGAGTGTAATAGAATTGTATTATGTCATGTCCAGTGGCCGGTCATGTTGGGGGTTGTAGTGTTCTATGTATAGAGTATAATAGAATTGTATTATGTCATGTCCAGTAGTCGGTCATGTTGGGGGTTGTAGTGTTCTATGTATAGAGTATAATAGAATTGTATTATGTCATGTCCAGTGGTCGGTCATGTTGGGGGTTGTAGTGTTCTATGTATAGAGTATAATAGAATTGTATTATGTCACGTCCAGTGGTCGGTCATGTTGGGGGTTGTAGTGTTCTATGTATAGAGTGTAATAGAATTGTATTATGTCACGTCCAGTGGTCAGTCATGTTGGGGGTTGTAGTGTTCTATGTATAGAGTATAATAGAATTGTATTATGTCATGTCCAGGGGTCGGTCATGTTGGGGGTTGTAGTGTTCTGTGTATAGAGTATAATAGAATTGTATTATGTCATGTCCAGTGGTCGGTCATGTTGGGGGTTGTAGTGTTCTGTGTATAGAGTATAATAGAATTGTATTATGTCATGTCCAGTGGTCGGTCATGTTGGGGGTTGTAGTATTCTGTGTATAGAGTATAATAGAATTGTATTATGTCATGTCCAGTGGTCGGTCATGTTGGGGGTTGTAGTGTTCTGTGTATAGAGTATAATAGAATTGTATTATGTCATGTCCAGTGGTCGGTCATGTTGGGGGTTGTAGTGTTCTGTGTATAGAGTATAATATAATTGTATTATGTCATGTCCAGTGGTCGGTCATGTTGGGGGTTGTAGTGTCATATGTATAGAGTATAATAGAATTGTATTATGTCATGTCCAGTGGTCGGTCATGTTGGGGGTTGTAGTGTTCTATGTATAGAGTATAATAGAATTGTATTATGTCACGTCCAGTGGTCGGTCATGTTGGGGGTTGTAGTGTTCTATGTATAGAGTGTAATAGAATTGTATTATGTCACGTCCAGTGGTCAGTCATGTTGGGAGTTGTAGTGTTCTATGTATAGAGTATAATAGAATTGTATTATGTCATGTCCAGGGGTCGGTCATGTTGGGGGTTGTAGTGTTCTGTGTATAGAGTATAATAGAATTGTATTAGGGTCATGTCCAGTGGTCGGTCATGTTGGAAGTTGTAGTGTTCTGTGTATAGAGTATAATAGAATTGTATTATGTCATGTCCAGTGGTCGGTCATGTTGGGGGTTGTAGTGTTCTATGTATAGAATATAATAGAATTGTATTATGTCATGTCCAGTGGTCGGGTCATGTTGGGGGTTGTAGTGTTCTGTGTATAGAGTATAATAGAATTGTATTATGTCATGTCCAGTGGTCGGTCATGTTGGGGGTTGTAGTGTTCTGTGTATAGAGTATAATAGAATTGTATTATGTCATGTCCAGTGGTCGGTCATGTTGGGGGTTGTAGTGTTCTGTGTATAGAGTATAATAGAATTGTATTATGTCATGTCCAGTGGTCGGTCATGTTGGGGGTTGTAGTGTTCTGTGTATAGAGTATAATAGAATTGTATTATGTCATGTCCAGTGGTCGGTCATGTTGGGGGTTGTAGTGTCCTATGTATAGAGTATAATAGAATTGTATTATGTCACGTCCAGTGGTCGGTCATGTTGGGGGTTGTAGTGTTCTGTGTATAGAGTATAATAGAATTGTATTATGTCATGTCCAGTGGTCGGTCATGTTGGGGGTTGTAGTGTTCTGTGTATAGAGTATAATAGAATTGTATTATCTCATGTCCAGTGGTCGGTCATGTTGGGGGTTGTAGTGTTCTATGTATAGAGTATAATAGAATTGTATTATGTCATGTCCAGTGGTCGGTCATGTTGGGGGTTGTAGTGTTCTATGTATAGAGTATAATAGAATTGTATTATGTCATGTCCAGTGGTCGGTCATGTTGGGGGTTGTAGTGTTCTATGTATAGAGTATAATAGAATTGTATTATGTCATGTCCAGTGGTCGGTCATGTTGGGGGTTGTAGTGTTCTATGTATAGAGTATAATAGAATTGTATTATGTCATGTCCAGTGGTCGGTCATGTTGGGGGTTGTAGTGTTCTGTGTATAGAGTATAATATAATTGTATTATGTCATGTCCAGTGGTCGGTCATGTTGGGGGTTGTAGTGTTCTATGTATAGAGTATAATAGAATTGTATTATGACATGTCCAGTGGTCGGTCATGTTGGGGGTTGTAGTGTTCTGTGTATAGAGTATAATAGAATTGTATTATGTCATGTCCAGTGGTCGGTCATGTTGGGGGTTGTAGTGGTCTATGTATAGAGTATAATAGAATTGTATTATGTCATGTCCAGTGGTCGGTCATGTTGGGGGTTGTAGTATTCTGTGTATAGAGTATAATAGAATTGTATTATGTCATGTCCAGTGGTCGGTCATGTTGGGGGTTGTAGTGGTCTATGTATAGAGTATAATAGAATTGTATTATGTCATGTCCAGTGGTCGGTCATGTTGGGGGTTGTAGTATTCTGTGTATAGAGTATAATAGAATTGTATTATGACATGTCCAGTGGTCGGTCATGTTGGGGGTTGTAGTGTTCTGTGTATAGAGTATAATAGATTGTATTATGTCATGTCCAGTGGTCGGTCATGTTGGGGGTTGTAGTGGTCTATGTATAGAGTATAATAGAATTGTATTATGTCATGTCCAGTGGTCGGTCATGTTGGGGGTTGTAGTGTTCTGTGTATAGAGTATAATAGAATTGTATTATATCATGTCCAGTGGTCGGTCATGTTGGGGGTTGTAGTGTTCTATGTATAAGGTATAATAGAATTGTATTATGTCATGTCCAGTGGTCGGGTCATGTTGGGGGTTGTAGTGTTCTATGTATAGAGTATAATAGAATTGTATTATGTCATGTCCAGTGGCCGGTCATGTTGGGGGTTGTAGTGTTCTATGTATAGAGTATAATAGAATTGTATTATGTCATGTCTAGTGGTCGGTCATGTTGGGGGTTGTAGTGTTCTATGTATAGAGTATAATAGAATTGTATTATGTCATGTCCAGTGGTCGGTCATGTTGGGGGTTGTAGTGTTCTATGTATAGAGTATAATAGAATTGTATTATGTCATGTCCAGTGGTCAGTCATGTTGGGAGTTGTAGTGTTCTATGTATAGAGTATAATAGAATTGTATTATGTCATGTCCAGGGGTCGGTCATGTTGGGGGTTGTAGTGTTCTATGTATAGAGTATAATAGAATTGTATTATGTCATGTCCAGGGGTCGGTCATGTTGGGGGTTGTAGTGTTCTGTGTATAGAGTATAATATAATTGTATTATGTCATGTCCAGTGGTCGGTCATGTTGGGGGTTGTAGTGTCATATGTATAGAGTATAATAGAATTGTATTATGTTATGTCCAGTGGTCGGTCATGTTGGGGGTTGTAGTGTTCTATGTATAGAGTATAATAGAATTGTATTATGTCATGTCCAGTGGTCGGTCATGTTGGGGGTTGTAGTGTTCTATGTATAGAATATAATAGAATTGTATTATGTCATGTCCAGTGGTCGGTCATGTTGGGGGTTGTAGTGTTCTATGCATAGAGTATAATAGAATTGTATTATGTCATGTCCAGTGGTCGGTCATGTTGGGGGTTGTAGTGTTCTATGCATAGAGTATAATAGAATTGTATTATGTCACGTCCAGTGGTCGGTCATGTTGGGGGTTGTAGTGTTCTGTGTATAGAGTATAATAGAATTGTATTATGTCATGTCCAGTGGTCGGTCATGTTGGGGGTTGTAGTGTTCTGTGTATTGAGTATAATAGAATTGTATTATGTCATGTCCAGTGGTCGGTCATGTTGGGGGTTGTAGTGCTCTGTGTATAGAGTATAATAGAATTGTATTATGTCATGTCCAGTGGTCGGTCATGTTGGGGGTTGTAGTGTCATATGTATAGAGTATAATAGAATTGTATTATGTTATGTCCAGTGGTCGGTCATGTTGGGGGTTGTAGTGTTCTATGTATAGAGTATAATAGAATTGTATTATGTCATGTCCAGTGGTCGGTCATGTTGGGGGTTGTAGTGTTCTATGTATAGAATATAATAGAATTGTATTATGTCATGTCCAGTGGTCGGTCATGTTGGGGGTTGTAGTGTTCTATGTATAGAGTATAATAGAATTGTATTATGACATGTCCAGTGGTCGGTCATGTTGGGGGTTGTAGTGTTCTATGTATAGAGTATAATAGAATTGTATTATATCATGTCCAGTGGTCGGTCATGTTGGGGGTTGTAGTGTTCTAGTGTATAGAGTATAATAGAATTGTATTATGACATGTCCAGTGGTCGGTCATGTTGGGGGTTGTAGTGTTCTATGCATAGAGTATAATAGAATTGTATTATGTCATGTCCAGTGGTCGGTCATGTTGGGGGTTGTAGTGTTCTGTGTATAGAGTATAATAGAATTGTATTATGTCATGTCCAGTGGTCGGTCATGTTGGGGGTTGTAGTGTTCTGTGTATTGAGTATAATAGAATTGTATTATGTCATGTCCAGTGGTCGGGTCATGTTGGGGGTTGTAGTGTTCTGTGTATAGAGTATAATAGAATTGTATTATGTCATGTCCAGTGGTCGGTCATGTTGGGGGTTGTAGTGTTCTATGTATAGAGTATAATAGAATTGTATTATGTCATGTCCAGTGGTCGATCATCTTAGGGGTTGTAGTGTTCTGTGTATAGAGTATAATAGAATTGTATTATGTCATGTCCAGTGGTCGGTCATGTTGGGGGTTGTAGTGTTCTGTGTATAGAGTATAATAGAATTGTATTATGTCACGTCCAGTGGTCGGTCATGTTGGGGGTTGTAGTGTTCTGTGTATAGAGTATAATAGAATTGTATTATGTCATGTCCAGTGGTCGATCATGTTAGGGGTTGTAGTGTTCTGTGTATAGAGTATAATAGAATTGTTATTATGTCATGTCCAGTGGTCGGTCATGTTGGGGGTTGTAGTGTTCTGTGTATAGAGTATAAAGAATTGTATTATGTCATGTCCAGTGGTCGGTCATGTTGGGGGTTGTATGTTCTATGTATAGAATATAATAGAATTGTATTATTCATGTCCAGTGGTCGGTCATGTTGGGGGTTGTAGTGTTCTATGCATAGAGTATAATAGAATTGTATTATGTCATGTCCAGTGGTCGGTCATGTTGGGGGTTGTAGTGTTCTATGCATAGAGTATAATAGAATTGTATTATGTCACGTCCAGTGGTCGGTCATGTTGGGGGTTGTAGTGTTCTGTGTATAGAGTATAATAGAATTGTATTATGTCATGTCCAGTGGTCGGTCATGTTGGGGGTTGTAGTGTTCTGTGTATTGAGTATAATAGAATGTATTATGTCATGTCCAGTGGTCGGTCATGTTGGGGGTTGTAGTGCTCTGTGTATAGAGTATAATAGAATTGTATTATGTCATGTCCAGTGGTCGGTCATGTTGGGGGTTGTATTGTCATCAGTATAGAGTATAATAGAATTGTATTATGTTATGTCCAGTGGTCGGTCATGTTGGGGGTTGTAGTGTTCTATGTATAGAGTATAATAGAATTGTATTATGTCATGTCCAGTGGTCGGTCATGTTGGGGGTTGTAGTGTTCTATGTATAGAATATAATAGAATTGTATTATGTCATGTCCAGTGGTCGGTCATGTTGGGGGTTGTAGTGTTCTATGTATAGAGTATAATAGAATTGTATTATGACATGTCCAGTGGTCGGTCATGTTGGGGGTTGTAGTGTTCTATGTATAGAGTATAATAGAATTGTATTATATCATGTCCAGTGGTCGGTCATGTTGGGGGTTGTAGTGTTCAGTGTATAGAGTATAATAGAATTGTATTATGACATGTCCAGTGGTCGGTCATGTTGGGGGTTGTAGTGTTCTATGCATAGAGTATAATAGAATTGTATTATGTCATGTCCAGTGGTCGGTCATGTTGGGGGTTGTAGTGTTCTGTGTATAGAGTATAATAGAATTGTATTATGTCATGTCCAGTGGTCGGTCATGTTGGGGGTTGTAGTGTTCTGTGTATTGAGTATAATAGAATTGTATTATGTCATGTCCAGTGGTCGGGTCATGTTGGGGGTTGTAGTGTTCTGTGTATAGAGTATAATAGAATTGTATCATGTCATGTCCAGTGGTCGGTCATGTTGGGGGTTGTAGTGTTCTATGTATAGAGTATAATAGAATTGTATTATGTCATGTCCAGTGGTCGATCATCTTAGGGGTTGTAGTGTTCTGTGTATAGAGTATAATAGAATTGTATTATGTCATGTCCAGTGGTCGGTCATGTTGGGGGTTGTAGTGTTCTGTGTATAGAGTATAATAGAATTGTATTATGTCACGTCCAGTGGTCGGTCATGTTGGGGGTTGTAGTGTTCTGTGTATAGAGTATAATAGAATTGTATTATGTCATGTCCAGTGGTCGATCATGTTAGGGGTTGTAGTGTTCTGTGTATAGAGTATAATAGAATTGTATTATGTCATGTCCAGTGGTCGGTCATGTTGGGGGTTGTAGTGTTCTGTGTATAGAGTATAATAGAATTGTATTATGTCACGTCCAGTGGTCGGTCATGTTGGGGGTTGTAGTGTTCTGTGTATAGAGTATAATAGAATTGTATTATGTCATGTCCAGTGGTCGGTCATGTTGGGGGTTGTAGTGTTCTGTGTATAGAGTATAATAGAATTGTATTATGTCATGTCCAGTGGTCGGTCATGTTGGGGGTTGTAGTGTTCTATGTATAGAGTATAATAGAATTGTGTTATGTCATGTCCAGTGGCCGGTCATGTTGGGGGTTGTAGTGTTCTGTGTATAGAGTATAATAGAATTGTATTATGTCATGTCCGGTGGTCGGTCATGCTGGGAGTTGTAGTGTTCTATGTATAGAGTATAATAGAATTGTATTATGTCATGACCAGTGGTCGGTCATGTTGGGGGTTGTAGTGTTCTATGCATAGAGTATAATAGAATTGTCTTATGTCATGTCCAGTGGTCGGTCATGTTGGGGGTTGTAGTGTTCTGTGTATAGAGTATAATAGAATTGTATTATGCCATGTCCAGTGGTAGGGTCATGTTGGGGGTTGTAGTGTTCTGTGTATAGAGTATAATAGAATTGTATTATGTCATGTCCAGTGGTCGGTCATGTTGGGGGTTGTAGTGTTCTGTGTATAGAGTGTAATAGAATTGTATTATGTCATGTCCAGTGGCCGGTCATGTTGGGGGTTGTAGTGTTCTATGTATAGAGTATAATAGAATTGTATTATGTCATGTCCAGTGGTCGGTCATGTTGGGGGTTGTAGTGTTCTATGTATAGAGTATAATAGAATTGTATTATGTCACGTCCAGTGGTCGGTCATGTTGGGGGTTGTAGTGTTCTATGTATAGAGTGTAATAGAATTGTATTATGTCACGTCCAGTGGTCAGTCATGTTGGGAGTTGTAGTGTTCTATGTATAGAGTATAATAGAATTGTATTATGTCATGTCCAGGGGTCGGTCATGTTGGGGGTTGTAGTGTTCTGTGTATAGAGTATAATAGAATTGTATTATGTCATGTCCAGTGGTCGGTCATGTTGGGGGTTGTAGTGTTCTGTGTATAGAGTATAATAGAATTGTATTATGTCATGTCCAGTGGTCGGTCATGTTGGGGGTTGTAGTGTTCTGTGTATAGAGTATAATAGAATTGTATTATGTCATGTCCAGTGGTCGGTCATGTTGGGGGTTGTAGTGTTCTGTGTATAGAGTATAATAGAATTGTATTATGTCATGTCCAGTGGTCGGTCATGTTGGGGGTTGTAGTGTTCTGTGTATAGAGTATAATATAATTGTATTATGTCATGTCCAGTGGTCGGTCATGTTGGGGGTTGTAGTGTCCTATGTATAGTGTATAATAGAATTGTATTATGTCATGTCCAGTGGTCGGTCATGTTGGGGGTTGTAGTGTTCTGTGTATAGAGTATAATAGAATTGTAGTATGTCATGTCCAGTGGTCGGTCATGTTGGGGGTTGTAGTGTTCTATGTATAGAATATAATAGAATTGTATTATGTCATGTCCAGTGGTCGGTCATGTTGGGGGTTGTAGTGTTCTATGTATAGAGTATAATAGAATTGTATTATGTCACGTCCAGTGGTCGGTCATGTTGGGGGTTGTAGTGTTCTATGTATAGAGTGTAATAGAATTGTATTATGTCACGTCCAGTGGTCAGTCATGTTGGGAGTTGTAGTGTTCTATGTATAGAGTATAATAGAATTGTATTATGTCATGTCCAGGGGTCGGTCATGTTGGGGGTTGTAGTGTTCTGTGTATAGAGTATAATAGAATTGTATTAGGGTCATGTCCAGTGGTCGGTCATGTTGGAAGTTGTAGTGTTCTGTGTATAGAGTATAATAGAATTGTATTATGTCATGTCCAGTGGTCGGTCATGTTGGGGGTTGTAGTGTTCTATGTATAGAATATAATAGAATTGTATTATGTCATGTCCAGTGGTCGGGTCATGTTGGGGGTTGTAGTGTTCTGTGTATAGAGTATAATAGAATTGTATTATGTCATGTCCAGTGGTCGGTCATGTTGGGGGTTGTAGTGTTCTGTGTATAGAGTATAATAGAATTGTATTATGTCATGTCCAGTGGTCGGTCATGTTGGGGGTTGTAGTGTTCTGTGTATAGAGTATAATAGAATTGTATTATGTCATGTCCAGTGGTCGGTCATGTTGGGGGTTGTAGTGTTCTGTGTATAGAGTATAATAGAATTGTATTATGTCATGTCCAGTGGTCGGTCATGTTGGGGGTTGTAGTGTTCTATGTATAGAGTATAATAGAATTGTATTATGTCATGTCCAGTGGTCGGTCATGTTGGGGGTTGTAGTGTTCTGTGTATAGAGTATAATAGAATTGTATTATGTCATGTCCAGTGGTCGGTCATGTTGGGGGTTGTAGTGTTCTGTGTATAGAGTATAATATAATTGTATTATGTCATGTCCAGTGGTCGGTCATGTTGGGGGTTGTAGTGTCATATGTATAGAGTATAATAGAATTGTATTATGTTATGTCCAGTGGTCGGTCATGTTGGGGGTTGTAGTGTTCTATGTATAGAATATAATAGAATTGTATTATGTCATGTCCAGTGGTCGATCATGTTAGGGGTTGTAGTGTTCTATGTATAGAGTATAATAGAATTGTATTATGTCATATACAGTGGTCGGTCATGTTGGGGGTTGTAGTGTTCTGTGTATAGAGTATAATAGAATTGTATTATGACATGTCTAGTGGTCGGTCATGTTGGGGGTTGTAGTGTTCTGTGTATAGAGTATAATAGAATTGTATTATGTCATGTCCAGTGGTCGGTCATGTTGGGGGTTGTAGTGTTCTGTGTATAGAGTATAATAGAATTGTATTATGTCACGTCCAGTGGTCGGTCATGTTGGGGGTTGTAGTGTTCTGTGTATAGAGTATAATAGAATTGTATTATGTCACGTCCAGTGGTCGGTCATGTTGGGGGTTGTAGTGTTCTATGTATAGAGTATAATAGAATTGTATTATGTCATGTCCAGTGGTCGGTCATGTTGGGGGTTGTAGTGTTCTGTGTATAGAGTATAATAGAATTGTATTATGTCATGTCCAGTGGTCGGTCATGTTGGGGGTTGTAGTGTTCTATGTATAGAGTATAATAGAATTGTATTATGTCATGTCCAGTGGTCGGTCATGTTGGGGGTTGTAGTGTTCTGTGTATAGAGTATAATAGAATTGTATTATCTCATGTCCAGTGGTCGGTCATGTTGGGGGTTGTAGTGTTCTATGTATAGAGTATAATAGAATTGTATTATGTCATGTCCAGTGGTCGGTCATGTTGGGGGTTGTAGTGTTCTATGTATAGAGTATAATAGAATTGTATTATGTCATGTCCAGTGGTCGGTCATGTTGGGGGTTGTAGTGTTCTGTGTATAGAGTATAATAGAATTGTATTATGTCACGTCCAGTGGTCGGTCATGTTGGGGGTTGTAGTGTTCTGTGTATAGAGTATAATAGAATTGTATTATGTCACGTCCAGTGGTCGGTCATGTTGGGGGTTGTAGTGTTCTATGTATAGAGTATAATAGAATTGTATTATGTCATGTCCAGTGGTCGGTCATGTTGGGGGTTGTAGTGTTCTGTGTATAGAGTATAATAGAATTGTATTATGTCATCTCCAGTGGTCGGTCATGTTGGGGGTTGTAGTGTTCTATGTATAGAGTATAATAGAATTGTATTATGTCATGTCCAGTGGTCGGTCATGTTGGGGGTTGTAGTGTTCTGTGTATAGAGTATAATATAATTGTATTATGTCATGTCCAGTGGTCGGTCATGTTGGGGGTTGTAGTGTTCTATGTATAGAGTATAATATAATTGTATTATGTCATGACCAGTGGTCGGTCATGTTGGGGGTTGTAGTGTTCTATGTATAGAGTATAATAGAATTGTATTATGTCATGTCCAGTGGTCGGTCATGTTGGGGGTTGTAGTGTTCTATGTATAGAGTATAATATAATTGTATTATGTCATGACCAGTGGTCGGTCATGTTGGGGGTTGTAGTGTTCTGTGTATAGAGTATAATAGAATTGTATTATATCATGTCCAGTGGTCGGTCATGTTGGGGGTTGTAGTGTTCAGTGTATAGAGTATAATAGAATTGTATTATGACATGTCCAGTGGTCGGTCATGTTGGGGGTTGTAGTGTTCTGTGTATAGAGTATAATAGAATTGTATTATGTCATGTCCAGTGGTCGGTCATGTTGGGGGTTGTAGTGGTCTATGTATAGAGTATAATAGAATTGTATTATGTCATGTCCAGTGGTCGGTCATGTTGGGGGTTGTAGTATTCTGTGTATAGAGTATAATAGAATTGTATTATGTCATGTCCAGTGGTCGGTCATGTTGGGGGTTGTAGTGGTCTATGTATAGAGTATAATAGAATTGTATTATGTCATGTCCAGTGGTCGGGTCATGTTGGGGGTTGTAGTGTTCTATGTATAGAGTATAATAGAATTGTATTATGTCATGTCCAGTGGCCGGTCATGTTGGGGGTTGTAGTGTTCTATGTATAGAGTATAATAGAATTGTATTATGTCATGTCTAGTGGTCGGTCATGTTGGGGGTTGTAGTGTTCTATGTATAGAGTATAATAGAATTGTATTATGTCATGTCCAGTGGTCGGTCATGTTGGGGGTTGTAGTGTTCTATGTATAGAGTATAATAGAATTGTATTATGTCATGTCCAGTGGTCAGTCATGTTGGGAGTTGTAGTGTTCTATGTATAGAGTATAATAGAATTGTATTATGTCATGTCCAGGGGTCGGTCATGTTGGGGGTTGTAGTGTTCTATGTATAGAGTATAATAGAATTGTATTATGTCATGTCCAGGGGTCGGTCATGTTGGGGGTTGTAGTGTTCTGTGTATAGAGTATAATAGAAGTGTATTATGTCATGTCCAGTGGTCGGTCATGTTGGGGGTTGTAGTGTTCTGTGTATAGAGTATAATAGAATTGTATTATGTCATGTCCAGTGGTCGGTCATGTTGGGGGTTGTAGTGTTCTATGTATAGAGTATAATAGAATTGTATTATGTCATGTCCAGTGGTCGGTCATGTTGGGGGTTGTAGTGTTCTATGTATAGAGTATAATAGAATTGTATTATGTCATGTCCAGTGGTCGGTCATGTTGGGGGTTGTAGTGTCATATGTATAGAGTATAATAGAATTGTATTATGTTATGTCCAGTGGTCGGTCATGTTGGGGGTTGTAGTGTTCTATGTATAGAGTATAATAGAATTGTATTATGTCATGTCCAGTGGTCGGTCATGTTGGGGGTTGTAGTGTTCTGTGTATAGAGTATAATAGAATTGTATTATGTCATGTCCAGTGGTCGGTCATGTTGGGGGTTGTAGTGTTCTGTGTATAGAGTATAATAGAATTGTATTATGTCATGTCCAGTGGTCGATCATGTTAGGGGTTGTAGTGTTCTGTGTATAGAGTATAATAGAATTGTATTATGTCATGTCCAGTGGTCGGTCATGTTGGGGGTTGTAGTGTTCTATGTATAGAGTATAATAGAATTGTATTATGTCATGTCCAGTGGTCGGTCATGTTGGGGGTTGTAGTGTTCTGTGTATAGAGTATAATAGAATTGTATTATGTCATGTCCAGTGGTCGGTCATGTTGTGGGTTGTAGTGTTCTGTGTATAGAGTGTAATAGAATTGTATTATGTCATGTCCAGTGGCCGGTCATGTTGGGGGTTGTAGTGTTCTATGTATAGAGTATAATAGAATTGTATTATGTCATGTCCAGTGGTCGGTCATGTTGGGGGTTGTAGTGTTCTATGTATAGAGTATAATAGAATTGTATTATGTCATGTCCAGTGGTCGGTCATGTTGGGGGTTGTAGTGTTCTATGTATAGAGTATAATAGAATTGTATTATGTCACGTCCAGTGGTCGGTCATGTTGGGGGTTGTAGTGTTCTATGTATAGAGTGTAATAGAATTGTATTATGTCACGTCCAGTGGTCAGTCATGTTGGGAGTTGTAGTGTTCTATGTATAGAGTATAATAGAATTGTATTATGTCATGTCCAGTGGTCGGTCATGTTGGGGGTTGTAGTGTTCTGTGTATAGAGTATAATAGAATTGTATTATGTCATGTCCAGTGGTCGGTCATGTTGGGGGTTGTAGTGTTCTGTGTATAGAGTATAATAGAATTGTATTATGTCACGTCCAGTGGTCGGTCATGTTGGGGGTTGTAGTGTTCTGTGTATAGAGTATAATAGAATTGTATTATGTCACGTCCAGTGGTCGGTCATGTTGGGGGTTGTAGTGTTCTGTGTATAGAGTATAATAGAATTGTATTATGTCATGTCCAGTGGTCGGTCATGTTGGGGGTTGTAGTGTTCTGTGTATAGAGTATAATAGAATTGTATTATGTCATGTCCAGTGGTCGGTCATGTTGGGGGTTGTAGTGTTCTATGTATAGAGTATAATAGAATTGTGTTATGTCATGTCCAGAGGCCGGTCATGTTGGGGGTTGTAGTGTTCTGTGTATAGAGTATAATAGAATTGTATTATGTCATGTCCGGTGGTCGGTCATGCTGGGAGTTGTAGTGTTCTATGTATAGAGTATAATAGAATTGTATTATGTCATGACCAGTGGTCGGTCATGTTGGGGGTTGTAGTGTTCTATGCATAGAGTATAATAGAATTGTCTTATGTCATGTCCAGTGGTCGGTCATGTTGGGGGTTGTAGTGTTCTGTGTATAGAGTATAATAGAATTGTATTATGCCATGTCCAGTGGTAGGGTCATGTTGGGGGTTGTAGTGTTCTGTGTATAGAGTATAATAGAATTGTATTATGTCATGTCCAGTGGTCGGTCATGTTGGGGGTTGTAGTGTTCTGTGTATAGAGTGTAATAGAATTGTATTATGTCATGTCCAGTGGCCGGTCATGTTGGGGGTTGTAGTGTTCTATGTATAGAGTATAATAGAATTGTATTATGTCATGTCCAGTGGTCGGTCATGTTGGGGGTTGTAGTGTTCTATGTATAGAGTATAATAGAATTGTATTATGTCATGTCCAGTGGTCGGTCATGT
This sequence comes from Rhinoderma darwinii, assembly GCF_050947455.1. NCBI lineage: Eukaryota > Metazoa > Chordata > Amphibia > Anura > Rhinodermatidae > Rhinoderma > Rhinoderma darwinii. The sequence continues at coordinate 468,609,848 of NC_134688.1, read as the reverse complement.
TGGGGGTTGTAGTGTTCTATGTATAGAGTATAATAGAATTGTATTATGTCACGTCCAGTGGTCGGTCATGTTGGGGGTTGTAGTGTTCTATGTATAGAGTGTAATAGAATTGTATTATGTCACGTCCAGTGGTCAGTCATGTTGGGAGTTGTAGTGTTCTATGTATAGAGTATAATAGAATTGTATTATGTCATGTCCAGGGGTCGGTCATGTTGGGGGTTGTAGTGTTCTGTGTATAGAGTATAATAGAATTGTATTATGTCATGTCCAGTGGTCGGTCATGTTGGGGGTTGTAGTGTTCTGTGTATAGAGTATAATAGAATTGTATTATGTCATGTCCAGTGGTCGGTCATGTTGGGGGTTGTAGTGTTCTGTGTATAGAGTATAATAGAATTGTATTATGTCATGTCCAGTGGTCGGTCATGTTGGGGGTTGTAGTGTTCTGTGTATAGAGTATAATAGAATTGTATTATGTCATGTCCAGTGGTCGGTCATGTTGGGGGTTGTAGTGTTCTGTGTATAGAGTATAATAGAATTGTATTATGTCATGTCCAGTGGTCGGTCATGTTGGGGGTTGTAGTGTTCTGTGTATAGAGTATAATATAATTGTATTATGTTATGTCCAGTGGTCGGTCATGTTGGGGGTTGTAGTGTTCTATGTATAGAATATAATAGAATTGTATTATGTCATGTCCAGTGGTCGGTCATGTTGGGGGTTGTAGTGTTCTGTGTATAGAGTATAATAGAGTTGTATTATGTCATGTCCAGTGGTCGGTCATGTTGGGGGTTGTAGTGTTCTGTGTATAGAGTATAATAGAATTGTATTATGTCACGTCCAGTGGTCGGTCATGTTGGGGGTTGTAGTGTTCTGTGTATAGAGTATAATAGAATTGTATTATGTCATGTCCAGTGGTCGGTCATGTTGGGGGTTGTAGTGTTCTGTGTATAGAGTATAATAGAGTTGTATTATGTCATGTCCAGTGGTCGGTCATGTTGGGGGTTGTAGTGTTCTGTGTATAGAGTATAATATAATTGTATTATGTCATGTCCAGTGGTCGGTCATGTTGGGGGTTGTAGTGTCATATGTATAGAGTATAATAGAATTGTATTATGTTATGTCCAGTGGTCGGTCATGTTGGGGGTTGTAGTGTTCTATGTATAGAATATAATAGAATTGTATTATGTCATGTCCAGTGGTCGGTCATGTTGGGGGTTGTAGTGTTCTGTGTATAGAGTATAATAGAGTTGTATTATGTCATGTCCAGTGGTCGGTCATGTTGGGGGTTGTAGTGTTCTGTGTATAGAGTATAATAGAATTGTATTATGTCACGTCCAGTGGTCGGTCATGTTGGGGGTTGTAGTGTTCTGTGTATAGAGTGTAATAGAATTGTATTATGTCATGTCCAGTGGTCGGTCATGTTGGGGGTTGTAGTGTTCTGTGTATAGAGTATAATAGAGTTGTATTATGTCATGTCCAGTGGTCGGTCATGTTGGGGGTTGTAGTGTTCTGTGTATAGAGTATAATAGAATTGTATCATGTCATGTCCAGTGGTCGGTCATGTTGGGGGTTGTAGTGTTCTATGTATAGAGTATAATAGAATTGTATTATGTCATGTCCAGTGGTCGGTCATGTTGGGGGTTGTAGTGTTCTATGTATAGAGTATAATAGAATTGTATTGTGTCATGTCCAGTGGTCGGTCATATTGGAAGTTGTAGTGTTCTGTGTATAGAGTGTAATAGAATTGTATTATGTCATGTCCAGTGGTCGGTCATGTTGGGGGTTGTAGTGTTCTATGTATAGAGTATAATAGAATTGTATTATGTCATGTCCAGTGGTCGGTCATGTTGGGGGTTGTAGTGTTCTATGTATAGAGTATAATAGAATTGTATTATGTCATGTCCAGTGGCCGGTCATGTTGGGGGTTGTAGTGTTCTATGTATAGAGTATAATAGAATTGTATTATGTCATGTCCAGTGGTCGGCCATGTTGGGAGTTGTAGTGTTCTGTGTATAGAGTATAATAGAATTGTATTATGTCATGTCCAGTGGTCGGTCATGTTGGGGGTTGTAGTGTTCTATGTATAGAGTATAATAGAATTGTATTATATCATGTCCAGTGGTCGGTCATGTTGAGGGTTGTAGTGTTCTATGTATAGAGTATAATAGAATTGTATTATGTCATGTCCAGTGGTCGGGTAATGTTGGGGGTTGTAGTGTTCTATGTATAGAGTATAATAGAATTGTATTATATCATGTCCAGTGGTCGGTCATGTTGAGGGTTGTAGTGTTCTATGTATAGAGTATAATAGAATTGTATTATGTCATGTCCAGTGGTCGGGTAATGTTGGGGGTTGTAGTGTTCTATGTATAGAGTATAATAGAATTGTATTAGGGTCATGTCCAGTGGTCGGTCATGTTGGGGGTTGTAGTGTTCTGTGTATAGAGTATAATAGAATTGTATTATGTCATGTCCAGTGGTCGGGCATGTTGGGGGTTGTAGTGTTCTGTGTATAGAGTATAATAGAATTGTATTATGTCATGTCCAGTGGTCGGGTAATGTTGGGGGTTGTAGTGTTCTATGTATAGAGTATAATAGAATTGTATTATATCATGTCCAGTGGTCGGTCATGTTGGGGGTTGTAGTGTTCTGTGTATAGAGTATAATAGAATTGTATTATGTCATGTCCAGTGGTCGGGTAATGTTGGGGGTTGTAGTGTTCTATGTATAGAGTATAATAGAATTGTATTATGTCATGTCCAGTGGTCGGTCATGTTGGGGGTTGTAGTGTTCTATGTATAGAGTATAATAGAATTGTATTATATCATGTCCAGTGGTCGGTCATGTTGGGGGTTGTAGTGTTCTATGTATAGAGTATAATAGAATTGTATTATCTCATTTCCAGTGGTCGGTCATGTTGGGGGTTGTAGTGTTCTGTCTATAGAGTATAATAGAATTGTATTATGTCATGTCCAGTGGTCGGTCATGTTGGGGGTTGTAGTGTTCTGTGTATAGAGTATAATAGAATTGTATTATGTCACGTCCAGTGGTCGGTCATGTTGGGGCTTGTAGTGTTCTATGTATAGAGTATAATAGAATTGTATTATGTCATGTCCAGTGGTCGGTCATGTTGGGGGTTGTAGTGTTCTATGTATAGAGTATAATAGAATTGTATTGTGTCATGTCCAGTGGTCGGGTCATGTTGGGGGTTGTAGTGTTCTGTGTATAGAGTATAATAGAATTGTGTTATGTCAGGTCCAGTGGTCGGTCATGTTGGGGGTTGTAGTGTTCTGTGTATAGAGTATAATAGAATTGTATTATGTCATGTCCAGTGGTCGGTCATGTTGGGGGTTGTAGTGTTCTGTGTATAGAGTATAATATAATTGTATTATATCATGTCCAGTGGTCGGGTCATGTTGGGGGTTGTAGTGTTCTATGTATAGAGTATAATAGAATTGTATTATGTCATGTCCAGTGGTCGGGTCATGTTGGGGGTTGTAGTGTTCTATGTATAGAGTATAATAGAATTGTATTATATCATGTCCAGTGGTCGGGTCATGTTGGGGGTTGTAGTGTTCTATGTATAGAGTATAATAGAATTGTATTATGTCATGTCCAGTGGTCGGGTCATGTTGGGGGTTGTAGTGTTCTATGTATAGAGTATAATAGAATTGTATTATGTCATGTCCAGTGGTCAGGTCATGTTGGGGGTTGTAGTGCTCTATGTATAGAGTATAATTGAATTGTATTATGTCATGTCCAGTGGTCGGTCATGTTGGGGGTTGTAGTGTTCTATGTATAGAGTATAATAGAATTGTATTATGTCATGTCCAGTGGTCGGGTCATGTTGGGGGTTGTAGTGTTCTATGTATAGAGTATAATAGAATTGTATTATGTCATGTCCAGTGGTCAGTCATGTTGGGGGTTGTAGTGTTCTATGTATAGAGTATAATAGAATTGTATTATGTCATGTCCAGTGGTCGGTCATGTTGGGGGTTGTAGTGGTCTATGTATAGAGTATAATAGAATTGTATTATGTCATGTCCAGTGGTCGGTCATGTTGGGGGTTGTAGTGTTCTGTGTATAGAGTATAATAGAATTGTATTATATCATGTCCAGTGGTCGGTCATGTTGGGGGTTGTAGTGTTCTATGTATAGAGTATAATAGAATTGTATTATGTCATGTCCAGTGGTCGGTCATGTTGGGGGTTGTAGTGTTCTATGTATAGAGTATAATAGAATTGTATTATGTCATGTCCAGTGGTCGGTCATGTTGGCGGTTGTAGTGTTCTGTGTATAGAGTATAATAGAGTTGTATCATGTCATGTCCAGTGGTCGGTCATGTTGGGGGTTGTAGTGTTCTATGTATAGAGTATAATAGAATTGTATTATGACATGTCCAGTGGTCGGTCATGTTGGGGGTTGTAGTGTCCTATGTATAGAGTATAATAGAATTGTATTATGTCATGTCCAGTGGTCGGTCATGTTGGGGGTTGTAGTGTTCTATGTATAGAGTATAATAGAATTGTATTATGTCATGTCCAGTGGTCGGTCATGTTGGGGGTTGTAGTGGTCTATGTATAGAGTATAATAGAATTGTATTATGTCATGTCCAGTGGTCGGGTCATGTTGGGGGTTGTAGTGTTCTATGTATAGAGTATAATAGAATTGTATTATGTCACGTCCAGTGGTCGGTCATGTTGGGGGTTGTAGTGTTCTGTGTATAGAGTATAATAGAATTGTATTATGTCATGTCCAGTGGTCGGTCATGTTGGGGGTTGTAGTGTTCTATGTATAGAGTATAATAGAATTGTATTATGACATGTCCAGTGGTCGGTCATGTTGGGGGTTGTAGTGTCCTATGTATAGAGTATAATAGAATTGTATTATGTCATGTCCAGTGGTCGGTCATGTTGGGGGTTGTAGTGTTCTATGTATAGAGTATAATAGAATTGTATTATGTCATGTCCAGTGGTCGGTCATGTTGGGGGTTGTAGTGGTCTATGTATAGAGTATAATAGAATTGTATTATGTCATGTCCAGTGGTCGGGTCATGTTGGGGGTTGTAGTGTTCTATGTATAGAGTATAATAGAATTGTATTATGTCACGTCCAGTGGTCGGTCATGTTGGGGGTTGTAGTGTTCTGTGTATAGAGTATAATAGAATTGTATTATGTCATGTCCAGTGGTCGGTCATGTTGGGGGTTGTAGTGTTCTGTGTATAGAGTATAATAGAATTGTATTATGTCATGTCCAGTGGTCGGTCATGTTGGGGGTTGTAGTGTTCTGTGTATAGAGTATAATAGAATTGTATTATGTCATGTCCAGTGGTCGGTCATGTTGGGGGTTGTAGTGTTCTATGTATAGAGTATAATAGAATTGTATTATGTCATGTCCAGTGGTCGGTCATGTTGGGGGTTGTAGTGTTCTATGTATAGAGTATAATAGAATTGTATTATGTCATGTCCAGTGGTCGGTCATGTTAGGGGTTGTAGTGTTCTGTGTATAGTGTATAATAGAATTGTATTATGTCATGTCCAGTGGTCGGGTAATGTTGGGGGTTGTAGTGTTCTATGTATAGAGTATAATAGAATTGTATTAGGGTCATGTCCAGTGGTCGGTCATGTTGGGGGTTGTAGTGTTCTGTGTATAGAGTATAATAGAATTGTATTATGTCATGTCCAGTGGTTGGTCATGTTGGGGGTTGTAGTGTGCTGTGTATAGAGTATAATAGAATTGTATTATGTCATGTCCAGTGGTCGGTGATGTTGGGGGTTGTAGTGTTCTATGTATAGAGTATAATAGAATTGTATTATATAATGTCCAGTGGTCGGTCATGTTGGGGGTTGTAGTGTTCTGTGTATAGAGTATAATAGAATTGTGTTATGTCATGTCCAGTGGTCGGTCATGTTGGGGGTTGTAGTGTTCTGTGTATAGAGTATAATAGAATTGTATTATGTCATGTCCAGTGGTCGGGTAATGTTGGGGGTTGTAGTGTTCTATGTATAGAGTATAATATAATTGTATTGTGTCATGTCCAGTGGTCGGTCATGTTGGGGGTTGTAGTGTTCTGTGTATAGAGTATAATAGAATTGTATTATGTCATGTCCAGTGGTCGGTCATGTTGGGGGTTGTAGTGTTCTATGTATAGAGTATAATAGAATTGTATTATGTCATGTCCAGTGGTCGGTCATGTTGGGGGTTGTAGTGCTATATGTATAGAGTATAATAGATTGTATTATGTCCTGTCCAGTGGTCGGTCATGTTGGGGGTTGTAGTGTTCTGTGTATAGAGTATAATAGAATTGTATTATGTCATGTCCAGTGGTCGGTCATGTTGGGGGTTGTAGTGTTCTGTGTATAGAGTATAATAGAATTGTATTATGTCATGTCCAGTGGTCGGGTAATGTTGGGGGTTGAGTGTTCTATGTATAGAGTATAATAGAATTGTATTAGGGTCATGTCCAGTGGTCGGTCATGTTGGGGGTTGTAGTGTTCTGTGTATAGAGTATAATAGAATTGTATTATGTCATGTCCAGTGGTCGGGCATGTTGGGGGTTGTAGTGTTCTGTGTATAGAGTATAATAGAATTGTATTATGTCATGTCCAGTGGTCGGGTAATGTTGGGGGTTGTAGTGTTCTATGTATAGAGTATAATAGAATTGTATTATATCATGTCCAGTGGTCGGTCATGTTGGGGGTTGTAGTGGTCTATGTATAGAGTATAATAGATTTGTATTATGTCATGTCCAGTGGTCGCTCATGTTGGGGGTTGTAGTGTTCTGTGTATAGATTATAATAGAATTGTATTATGTCATGTCCAGTGGTCGGTCATGTTGGGAGTTGTAGTGTTCTGTGTATAGATTATAATAGAATTGTATTATGTCATGTCCAGTGGTCGGTGATGTTGGGGGTTGTAGTGTTCTATGTATAGAGTATAATAGAATTGTATTATGTCATGTCCAGTGGTCGGTCATGTTGGGGGTTGTAGTGTTCTATGTATAGAGTATAATAGAATTGTATTATGTCATGTCCAGTGGTCGGTCATGTTGGGGGTTGTAGTGTCCTATGTATAGAGTGTAATAGAATTGTATTATGTCATGTCCAGTGGTCGGTCATGTTGGGGGTTGTAGTGTTCTATGTATAGAGTATAATAGAATTGTATTATGTCATGTCCAGTGGTCGGTCATGTTGGGGGTTGTAGTGTTCTGTGTATAGAGTATAATAGAATTGTATTATGTCATGTCCAGTGGTTGGTCATGTTGGGGGTTGTAGTGTTCTGTGTATAGAGTATAATAGAATTGTATTATGTCATGTCCAGTGGTCGGTCATGTTGGGGGTTGTAGTGTTCTATGTATAGAGTATAATAGAATTGTATTATGTCATGTCCAGTGGTCGGGCATGTTGGGGGTTGTAGTGTTCTATGTATAGAGTATAATAGAATTGTATTATGTCATGTCCAGTGGTCGGGTCATGTTGGGGGTTGTAGTGTTCTGTGTATAGAGTATAATAGAATTGTATTATGTCATGTCCAGTGGTCGGTCATGTTGGGGGTTGTAGTGTTCTATGTATGGAGTATAATAGAATTGTATTATGTCATGTCCAGTGGTCGGTCATGTTGGGGGTTGTAGTGTTCTGTGTATAGAGTATAATAGAATTGTATCATGTCATGTCCAGTGGTCGGTCATGTTGGGGGTTGTAGTGTTCTATGTATAGAGTATAATAGAATTGTATTATGTCATGTCCAGTGGTCGGTCATGTTGGGGGTTGTAGTGTTCTGTGTATAGAGTATAATAGAATTGTATTATGTCATGTCCAGTGGTCGGTCATGTTGGGGGTTGTAGTGTTCTGTGTATAGAGTATAATAGAGTTGTATTATGTCATGTCCAGTGGTCGGTTATGTTGGGGGTTGTAGTGTTCTGTGTATAGAGTATAATAGAATTGTATTATGTCATGTCCAGTGGTCGGGTCATGTTGGGGGTTGTAGTGTTCTGTGTATAGAGTATAATAGAATTGTATTATGTCATGTCCAGTGGTCGGTCATGTTGGGGGTTGTAGTGTTCTGTGTATAGAGTATAATAGAATTGTATTATGTCATGTCCAGTGGTCGGTCATGTTGGGGGTTGTAGTGTTCTGTGTATAGAGTATAATAGAATTGTATTATGTCATGTCCAGTGGTCGGTCATGTTGGGGGTTGTAGTGTTCTGTGTATAGAGTATAATAGAATTGTATTATGTCATGTCCAGTGGTCGGTCATGTTGGGGGTTGTAGTGTTCTGTGTATAGAGTATAATAGAATTGTATTATCTCATGTCCAGTGGTCGGTCATGTTGGGGGTTGTAGTGTTCTATGTATAGAGTATAATAGAATTGTATTATGTCATGTCCAGTGGTCGGTCATGTTGGGGGTTGTAGTGTTCTATGTATAGAGTATAATAGAATTGTATTATGTCATGTCCAGTGGTCGGGTCATGTTGGGGGTTGTAGTGTTCTGTGTATAGAGGATAATAGAATTGTATTATGTCATGTCCAGTGGTCGGTCATGTTGGGAGTTGTAGTGTTCCATGTATAGAGTATAATAGAATTGTATTATATCATGTCCAGTGGTCGGTCATGTTGGGGGTTGTAGTGTTCTGTGTATAGAGTATAATAGAATTGTATTATGTCATGTCCAGTGGTCGGGTCATGTTGAGGGTTGTAGTGTTCTGTGTATAGAGTATAATAGAATTGTATTATGTCATGTCCAGTGGTCGGTCATGTTGGGGGTTGTAGTGTTCTATGTATAGAGTATAATAGAATTGTATTATGTCATGTCCAGTGGTCGGGTCATGTTGGGGGTTGTAGTGTTCTATGTATAGAGTATAATAGAATTGGATTATGTCATGTCCAGTGGTCGGTCATGTTGGGGGTTGTAGTGGTCTATGTATAGAGTATAATAGAATTGTGTTATGTCATGTCCAGTGGTCGGTCATGTTGGGGGTTGTAGTGTTCTATGTATAGAGTATAATAGAATTGTATTATGTCATGTCCTGTGGTCGGTCATGTTGGGGGTTGTAGTGTTCTATGTATAGAGTATAATAGAATTGTGTTATGTCATGTCCAGTGGTCGGCCATGTTGGGGGTTGTAGTGTTCTGTGTATAGAGTATAATAGAATTGTATCATGTCATGTCCAGTGGTCGGGTCATGTTGGGGGTTGTAGTGTTCTGTGTATAGAGTATAATAGAATTGTATTATGTCATGTCCAGTGGTTGGTCATGTTGGGGGTTGTAGTGTTCTGTGTATAGAGTATAATAGAATTGTATTATGTCATGTCCAGTGGTCGGTCATGTTGGGGGTTGTAGTGTTCTATGTATAGAGTATAATAGAATTGTATTATGTCATGTCCAGTGGTCGGTCATGTTGGGGGTTGTAGTGTTCTGTGCATAGAGTATAATAGAATTGTATTATGTCATGTCCAGTGGTCGGTCATGTTGGGGGTTGTAGTGTTCTATGTATAGAGTATAATAGAAGTGTAGTATGTCATGTCCAGTGGTCGGTCATGTTGGGGGTTGTAGTGTTCTGTGTATAGAGTATAATAGATTGTATTATGTCATGTCCAGTGGTCGGTCATGTTGGGGGTTGTAGTGTTCTATGTATAGAGTATAATAGAATTGTATTATGTCATGTCCAGTGGTCGGTCATGTTGGGGGTTGTAGTGTTCTATGTATAGAGTATAATAGAATTGTATTGTGTCATGTCCAGTGGTCGGTCATGTTGGGGGTTGTAGTGTTCTATGTATAGAGTATAATAGAAGTGTAGTATGTCATGTCCAGTGGTCGGTCATGTTGGGGGTTGTAGTGTTCTGTGTATAGAGTATAATAGATTGTATTATGTCATGTCCAGTGGTCGGTCATGTTGGGGGTTGTAGTGTTCTTTGTATAGAGTATAATAGAATTGTATTATGTCATGTCCAGTAGTCAGGTCATGTTGAGGGTTGTAGTGTTCTGTGTATAGAGTATAATAGAATTGTATTATGTCATGTCCAGTGGTCGGTCATGTTGGGGGTTGTAGTGTTCTATGTATAGAGTATAATAGAATTGTATTATGTCATGTCCAGTGGTCGGTCATGTTGGGGGTTGTAGTGTTCTATGTATAGAGTATAATAGAATTGTATTGTGTCATGTCCAGTGGTCGGTCATGTTGGGGGTTGTAGTGTTCTATGTATAGAGTATAATAGAATTGTATTATGTCATGTCCAGGGGTCGGGTCATGTTGGGGGTTGCAGTGTTCTGTGTATAGAGTATAATAGAATTGTATTATGTCATGTCCAGTGGTCGGTCATGTTGGCGGTTGTAGTGTTCTGTGTATAGAGTATAATAGAATTGTGTTATGTCATGTCTAGTGGTCGTGTCATGTTGGGGGTTGTAGTGTTCTATGTATAGAGTATAATAGAATTGTATCATGTCATGTCCAGTGGTCGGGTAATGTTGAGGGTTGTAGTGTTCTATGTATAGAGTATAATAGAATTGTGTTATGTCATGTCCAGTGGTCGGTCATGTTGGGGGTTGTAGTGTTCTGTGTATAGAGTATAATAGAATTGGATTATGTCATGTCCAGTGGTCGGTCATGTTGGGGGTTGTAGTGGTCTATGTATAGAGTATAATAGAATTGTGTTATGTCATGTCCAGTGGTCGGTCATGTTGGGGGTTGTAGTGTTCTATGTATAGAGTATAATAGAATTGTATTATGTCATGTCCTGTGGTCGGTCATGTTGGGGGTTGTAGTGTTCTATGTATAGAGTATAATAGAATTGTGTTATGTCATGTCCAGTGGTCGGCCATGTTGGGGGTTGTAGTGTTCTGTGTATAGAGTATAATAGAATTGTATCATGTCATGTCCAGTGGTCGGGTCATGTTGGGGGTTGTAGTGTTCTGTGTATAGAGTATAATAGAATTGTATTATGTCATGTCCAGTGGTTGGTCATGTTGGGGGTTGTAGTGTTCTGTGTATAGAGTATAATAGAATTGTATTATGTCATGTCCAGTGGTCGGTCATGTTGGGGGTTGTAGTGTTCTATGTATAGAGTATAATAGAATTGTATTATGTCATGTCCAGTGGTCGGTCATGTTGGGGGTTGTAGTGTTCTGTGCATAGAGTATAATAGAATTGTATTATGTCATGTCCAGTGGTCGGTCATGTTGGGGGTTGTAGTGTTCTATGTATAGAGTATAATAGAAGTGTAGTATGTCATGTCCAGTGGTCGGTCATGTTGGGGGTTGTAGTGTTCTGTGTATAGAGTATAATAGATTGTATTATGTCATGTCCAGTGGTCGGTCATGTTGGGGGTTGTAGTGTTCTATGTATAGAGTATAATAGAATTGTATTATGTCATGTCCAGTGGTCGGTCATGTTGGGGGTTGTAGTGTTCTATGTATAGAGTATAATAGAATTGTATTGTGTCATGTCCAGTGGTCGGTCATGTTGGGGGTTGTAGTGTTCTATGTATAGAGTATAATAGAAGTGTAGTATGTCATGTCCAGTGGTCGGTCATGTTGGGGGTTGTAGTGTTCTGTGTATAGAGTATAATAGATTGTATTATGTCATGTCCAGTGGTCGGTCATGTTGGGGGTTGTAGTGTTCTTTGTATAGAGTATAATAGAATTGTATTATGTCATGTCCAGTAGTCAGGTCATGTTGAGGGTTGTAGTGTTCTGTGTATAGAGTATAATAGAATTGTATTATGTCATGTCCAGTGGTCGGTCATGTTGGGGGTTGTAGTGTTCTATGTATAGAGTATAATAGAATTGTATTATGTCATGTCCAGTGGTCGGTCATGTTGGGGGTTGTAGTGTTCTATGTATAGAGTATAATAGAATTGTATTGTGTCATGTCCAGTGGTCGGTCATGTTGGGGGTTGTAGTGTTCTATGTATAGAGTATAATAGAATTGTATTATGTCATGTCCAGGGGTCGGGTCATGTTGGGGGTTGCAGTGTTCTGTGTATAGAGTATAATAGAATTGTATTATGTCATGTCCAGTGGTCGGTCATGTTGGCGGTTGTAGTGTTCTGTGTATAGAGTATAATAGAATTGTGTTATGTCATGTCTAGTGGTCGTGTCATGTTGGGGGTTGTAGTGTTCTATGTATAGAGTATAATAGAATTGTATCATGTCATGTCCAGTGGTCGGGTAATGTTGAGGGTTGTAGTGTTCTATGTATAGAGTATAATAGAATTGTGTTATGTCATGTCCAGTGGTCGGTCATGTTGGGGGTTGTAGTGTTCTGTGTATAGAGTATAATAGAATTGTATTATGTCATGTCCAGTGGTCGGTCATGTTGGGGGTTGTAGTGTTCTGTGTATAGAGTATAATAGAATTGTATTATGTCATGTCCAGTGGTCGGGGCATGTTGGGGGTTGTAGTGTTCTATGTATAGAGTATAATAGAATTGTATCATGTCATGTCCAGTGGTCGGGTAATGTTGAGGGTTGTAGTGTTCTATGTATTGAGTATAATAGAATTGTGTTATGTCATGTCCAGTGGTCGGTCATGTTGGGGGTTGTAGTGTTCTGTGTATAGAGTATAATAGAATTGTATTATGTCATGTCCAGTGGTCGGTCATGTTGGGGGTTGTAGTGTTCTGTGTATAGAGTATAATAGAATTGTATTATGTCATGTCCAGTGGTCGGGGCATGTTGGGGGTTGTAGTGTTCTATGTATAGAGTATAATAGAATTGTATCATGTCATGTCCAGTGGTCGGGTAATGTTGAGGGTTGTAGTGTTCTGTGTATAGAGTATAATAGAATTGTATTATGTCATGTCCAGTGGTCGGGTAATGTTGGGGGTTGTAGTGTTCTGTGTATAGAGTATAATAGAATTGTATTATGTCATGTATAGTGGTCGGTCATGTTGGTAGTTGTAGTATTCTATGTATACTGTATAATATATTTGTATTATGTGCTGTCTAATGGTCGGTCTTGTTGGGGGTTGTAGTGTTCTCTGTATAGAGTATAATAGAATAGAGTAATTTAGTGGTTGGTCATGTTGGGGGGTTGTAGTGTATAGAGTATAATAGAATTGTGTTACACACTTCTGCCACTGGTGCTCTGGTCCTGTGGTGGTGTCGGCATTCCGTGCCCACCGGCATGCTGCCTCCTACGGCGGGCACGGACGTCTGTGTGCTTCTCCTCCCTATCATCACGCTCCTTCTCTCCCTTCTGGTGCGTCTGGTTCTATGTTTCATGAGGTGTGTGCATGCTCCCTTGCTGATTCTTAAAGGGCCGGCGTGCTTATACTTGGACAACACCCTTAGAGTTGGTCCAAAGTCAAACCAATAGCACAGTGTATCCACAACCCGCTGGAGATTACAAATTGCTCTGGCCATGGACTCTGCTGGCAAATGCTAAACCTACGGTGCAGGTCCTTCATGATGCCATTAAGAATCTAAGTGATTGTCAAGATGAAATGCTGCAGTTCATGCACACTCTTGCTGCGTAACAGAGAGCCAATCAACATCCACTGTCTACTCCAACTGGGGTTCACTTTCCACTACCTCCATGCCATGAAGGAAAGCCAAAGGTTTCTCGCAAATTTATAAACCAATGCCAGATCCACTTCCGGCTGCATGGCCATCACTTCCCCACAGACCAGACCAAGATAGCTTTTATGGTCTCCCGGCTATCGGGCCAAACATTGGCAAGGGCAGATCTTCTATGGGAACGTGAGGGACCGGAGACCACCAATTTACAAGTTTTTTTTTGGTTAGCTTCAGGACTGTCCTTGAGGAACCTATTCAATTCCGGATTCTTGCTGCAGAATTGGCCTGGAAAATGAAGCCATGGTTGTACCATTTGGCAGGGGTTGGCTGGCCAAATAAAAGATGAACTGGCAGGTTGTGAACTATCTTCTTTGGATGCTCTAATTTCTCTTGCTACGGGACTTGACCAAAGCTTCAGACAGGAGGGCTCACAGGAGACTGCGCATGAGAAAAGGGTTCCTAGGCTTGCTCCATCCTTCCACAGACCCCTGCTCACCCAGACTTTCACCGTCCTTTGAAGAACCTTTGAAGGTTGAACTCATTAATCTCTACAAAGAGGAACGCCAGCGAAGACGGACGAACAACATGTGCATGTAATTTGTTCGTAATTGTCCTTTGAAGTCAGGAAACTCCAGTACATAGGGTTGGTAGGGGAGACGACCTTAGGTGTAGAGAATCTCTTTCCGAAAATGACTATGCCTGTAAATCTGTCCTGCAGTAATACTACTACCATTATTCAGACCTACCTCGTCTTTGGTGTAGCAGAAAAGTTTACTATCAAACCCTGGTGATTGATCTCAAATGACCAACTCTTCGTCTGGAGATACCCCTAGCGGTGGCTTCCATCAATGGACCTTCCTGATGTCATTCAATTCACCACTCTGCCCCTGACCCTATATTCTGAAAAAAACTCGGCAAGAATCCGTTAAGCCTTTGCTTCTGGGACTACACTGGAAACGACAGTAATCACCAGTCATCGAACTCTGGTCAAGTTCTTCAGTCAAGCCCCCACTGCCCTATTAATTGTCTGTCGAGGGTTGAACCTGTCTCAGCACCCCCTGTACAACAGAACACGTCTGGTTTGCCTTGCTGCATGTCCTATGTTGATGTCTTCAGTAAAAAGGAGGCAGAAATGTTACCTTCACATCGACCTTAGGATTGTCTAATTGACTTGTTGCCAATTGCCAGGGACAACTCCTCCTCGGGGCCGTGTCTATCATTTGTCTCTACCAGAGACTCAAGCCATGTCCAAGTATGTCAAGGAAAACCTGGAAAAATGGTTTATTAGAAAGTCCTCCTTCCAGGAGTCGGCTCTTTGTCCAGAAAAAGGATAGGTCTCTTCATCCGTGTATAAGTCTTAAGAAGATCGCTGTGAAAAATAAGTATCCGCTACCATTGATTTCCAAACTCTTTGACAGGATCCATGGAGCTAAGATCTTCACTACATTAGACCTGCCTGGAGCTTACAACCTGATCCGCATCCCTGAAGGCAACGAGTTGAAAACGGCCTTTAATACTCGAGATGGTCACAATGAATAGTTAGTCATGCTGTTCAGACTTTGCAATGCTCCTGCTGTGTTTCAAGAGTTTCGAATGATATTTTCTGGAACCTGCTGTCCGTCAACATGGTGGTTTATCGAGGCGAGATCCTGATATTCTCACCGGATTTGACTACTCACCGGAAATATGTCCGCCAAGTTTTACAACGGTTGTGGGAAGATGACCTCTATGCCAAGTTAGAAAAATGTGCTTATAAAAGATCCTCCTTTTCCTTTCTAGGTTACATCGTCTCCGATCAGGGATTAAGGATGGTCCCCGACATATTGTCAGCTGTTTTAAACTGGCCCCGCCCACAGGGTTTTTGAGCAATTCAACGCTTCCTTGGTTTTCCAAACTTTTACCGACAATTAATTCGTCACTTCTCCTTTCTGCTGGCTCCCATTACAACTCTAACGAAGAAGAGGGTAGATGCCAAAAGTTGGACCGCATGCAAAATCTGCTTTTTATTCAGTTAAATAAGTCCTTTTCTCCCATTTCAATTCTGCAACATCCTGATGTCTCGAAACAATTATCCCTGGAGGTGGACGCCTCTTCTGTTGGCGCCAGTGCAGTCCTGACACAGAAGAGTCCTACAGGTTCTTCTCTAAACTATTTTCTCTCGCTGTGAGGAGATCGGGAATTGCTGGCCATCGAATTGGCATTGGAAGACTGAGGTATCTGCTTGAAGGGTCTGTACATCCTGTAATTATTTTTACAGATCACAAAAACTTGGTTTACCTACAGATGGCAAAAGGCTTAAATCCACATCAGGCTAGGTGGGCTCTCTTCTTTGCCCGGTTTAACTACTTACTACACTTCCGTCCAGCCGAGAAGAATACTAAAGCAGACGACCTTTGCTCGGTCTTTTGACAGCACTGACCAAACTGAAGAGCCGCATCATAGATTCTGGCTAGACGCTGGTGTACGCAAAGCTCAAAAACGTATATCTTGTCAATTCTGATGGCCATCTCTAAGGTCTCATGCACACGAACGTATTTTTTTCCTCCCGTAAATACTGGCGTAAACACGGGTACTTTGTCACATGTATTCAACCCGTATTCCACAAGTATTTACGGACCAATGACGGTAAATACAGACCCATTGTCACCAGTATTCCACCCGTATTTACGGACCTGTTTTCTCTGCAAAATTGCATTGCCCTAATCGGCGGCCCCTTTTCTCCATCAGTGGTGGATAGAGAGAAGGGACAGCCGTTTCGGGCAGAGTTTCCGCAGCGGAACGCAGCGATTCTAAGTAAAGGAAATTCATACTTACCCGGCCGTTGTCTTGGTGACGCGTCCCTCTTTTGACATCCAGTCCGACCTCCCTGGATGACGCGGCAGTCCATGTGACCGCTGCAGCCTGTGATTGGCCTGTGATTGGCTGCAGCGATCACATGGGATGAAACGTCATCCGGGGAGGCCGGCCTGGAGGAAGAAGCAGGTAAGTAAACTTTTAATACTATTAACTCCAGTGGTAGTCACTGTCCCGGGTGCTGAAAGAGTTACTACCGATCAGTTAACTCTTTCAGCACCCTGGACAGTGACTATCGCCTGACGTCGCCTAGCAACGCTCCCGTAATTACGGGTGCACACACGTAGCCACCCGTAATTAACAGGAGCCCCATAGACTTCTATGGGCCTGCCCGTGCCTTAATTACGGCCTGAAATAGGACATGTTCCATATTTTTCAACGGCACGGGCACCTTCCCATAAGCAAACGGGAAGGTACCCGTGGTCAATAGAAGTCTATGGGCCCGTAATTACGGGCCGTAATTACGGACGTTTTTACGTTCGTGTGCATTGGGCCTTACCAAGGATGTTCGAGACTGTGACTCCACATGTGCCCTAAAGAAGGTCTCCAAAGCTAAACTAGCGGTCTTCTTCTGCTTCTTCCAGTCCTCTCTGTGGCAACACATTGCTATGGATTGCTATGGATCTGCCTCTCTCAGCCGGCTGTAATGCTATCTGGGTAGTTGTGGATCGTTTCTCTAAGATGGCAAACTTTGTTCCCTTACCTGATCTTTCTTCTGCTCCTCGTCTTGCAGGCCTCTTTGAGCAACATATTTTCCGTTGGCATGGCCTACCCCTTCATATTGACTCGGACTGTGGTGTACAGATCACATCAAGATTGTGAAGAGCTCTTTGTCGTATTCTGGATGTCAAGTTAGACTTCTCATCTCCATATCATCCCCAGTCCAATCGTCAAGTAGATCGGGTCAACCAGATTTTCTAAAATCTTCTTTGCCATTTTGTTCTTGCTCATTATAACAACTGGGTGCATCTTCTTCCATGGCCAAGTTCTACTATGACAATCACACCGGAGAATCTACAGATTCCTCTCCATTCTTCATTGTCTATAGTCTACATCCTCGGATACCACTTCCAGTTCCTGCCTACCCTGAAGTACCCGCCGCCATGTCCACCTATGGACATTTTTTGCAGTTCTGGCAACAAAATAAATCTGACGTAGTTCAAACTAACGACCATATGAAGAGGTATGCAGATTAGAAGAGGAGATCTCCTCCACAGTATTCTCCTGAGGTTAGACTCTGGCTTTCTTCTAAGGACATCCATCTAATGGCCTTTCATTCTAAATGGATATTCTAGGACTTCTTTTGTTACTTCTGTTCCTGCTCCTGTTGGTCCTGTACACGCGTTAGAAGTAGAGAAGAGAACATTTTTATGGTTGGATTGAAAAGGCTCTGGTCCCAAAAAGAGAACCATGGAGCCTACAGAAAACATTAATGCTCTGGCATTTCACAAGAAATTCCATTCTCGTAGTGGACACAAGAAGATGGGGCATAAGAGGGGGTACTGTAACGCCGGCAACGAGTGCCGCCCCTTCCGGTGGTCCCTGCCAATGGGAAACACTCACCCCTGCGGTGAACGCTCTGGTACTGTGATGGTGTCGGATATCCGTGCCTGCTGGTATGCTGCCTGCCCCGGTGGACACAGACAGTGCTCCTGTTGGGACGCTCTCTCTCTCCCTTTTGCTGCTGTGGCCGGTTCTATGTTCCATAGGGCACACGTGTACTCCCTTGCTGATTCTTAAAGAGCCAGCGCATGCACACTCAATTCATCCCCAATTAAGCCCAGATGCCAAGTACATATTTAAAGCAGCCTCACTGGTCACTTGACGCCTAAGCAAGTTTGGTTCAACATTTGTTTGTTCCGGCCAAGGTGTTTTACTGTATTCTGTTCATCGGAGTATAAGTTCTGGTCTGACTCTTTCTCACATACCAGTGCTGGCTGCTTGTCCCGACCCTCTGCCTGGTTTACGTCCTTGCAAGGTCTCAGCCTGCCCTCACCTTGGCCGCACCCGACTGTCCTCTTGCCCGACTCTCTAGTGTGCTTCACCGGTTTCTCCTGGTCTATTGGACCAGCTGTTACTTATACCAGGACCACATAAGGAGGTAGCGACCTGGTGTTCTCCCTGCAGCGTAGCCCCGATCCCCGCACGGGGGTTAAAGGGTGAATACCAGGGAGGCCACTTAGACAATGCCCAAAGAGGTGGCCCAATGTCAAACCGGTTAAGTAGCACAGTGGGTTCACAACCCGCTGGAGATTACATATTGTATTACTGTATGATCATGTCCAGTGGTCGGTCATGTTGGGGGTTGTAGTGTTCTATGTATAGAGTATAATAGAATTGTATTATGTCATGTCCAGTGGTCGGTCATGTTGGGGGTTGTAGTGTTCTATGTATAGAGTATAATAGAATTGTATTATGTCATGTCCAGTGGTCGGGTCATGTTGGGGGTTGTAGTGTTCTATGTATAGAGTATAATAGAATTGTATTATGTCATGTCCAGTGGTCGGTCATGTTGGGGGTTGTAGTGTTCTATGTATAGAGTATAATAGAATTGTATTATGTCATGTCCAGTGGTCGGGTCATGTTGGGGGTTGTAGTGTTCTATGTATAGAGTATAATAGAATTGTATTGTGTCATGTCCAGTGGTCGGTCATGTTGGGGGTTGTAGTGTTCTATGTTTAGAGTATAATAGAATTGTATTATGTCATGTCCAGTGGTTGGTCATGTTGGGGGTTGTAGTGTTCTGTGTATAGAGTATAATAGAATTGTATTATGTCATGTCCAGTGCTTGGTCATGTTGGGGGTTGTAGTGTTCTATGTATAGAGTATAATAGAATTGTATTATGTCATGTCCAGTGGTCAGTCATGTTGGGGGTTGTAGTGTTCTATGTATAGAGTATAATAGAATTGTATTATGTCATGTCCAGTGGTCGGGTCATGTTGAGGGTTGTAGTGTTCTATGTTTAGAGTATAATAGAATTGTATTATGTCATGTCCAGTGGTCGGTCATGTTGGGGGTTGTAGTGTTCTGTGTATAGAGTATAATATAATTGTATTATGTCATGTCCAGTGGTCGGGTAATGTTGTGGGTTGTAGTGTTCTATGTATAGAGTATAATAGAATTGTATTATGTCATGTCCAGTGGTCGGTCATGTTGGGGGTTGTAGTGTTCTATGTATAGAGTATAATAGAATTTTATTATGTCATGTCCAGTGGACGGTCATGTTGGGGGTTGTAGTGTTCTATGTATAGAGTATAATATAATTGTATTATGTCATGTCCAGTGGTCGGTCATGTTGGGGGTTGTAGTGTTCTATGTATAGAGTATAATAGAATTGTATTATGTCATCTCCAGTGGTCGGTCATGTTGGGGGTTGTAGTGTTCTATGTATAGAGTATAATAGAATTGTATTATGTCATGTCCAGTGGTCGGTCATGTTGGGGGTTGTAGTGTTCTATGTATAGAGTATAATAGAATTGTATTATGTCATGTCCAGTGGTCGGGTCATGTTGGGGGTTGTAGTGTTCTATGTTTAGAGTATAATAGAATTGTATTATGTCATGTCCAGTGGTCGGTCATGTTGGGGGTTGTAGTGTTCTATGTATAGAGTATAATAGAATTGTATTATGTCATGTCCAGTGGTTGGTCATGTTGGGGGTTGTAGTGTTCTATGTATAGAGTATAATAGAATTGTATTATGTCATGTCCAGTGGTCAGTCATGTTGGGGGTTGTAGTGTTCTATGTATAGAGTATAATAGAATTGTATTATGTCATGTCCAGTGGTCAGTCATGTTGGGGGTTGTAGTGTTCTATGTATAGAGTATAATAGAATTGTATTATGTCATGTCCAGTGGTCGGTCATGTTGGGGGTTGTAGTGTTCTGTGTATAGAGTATAATAGAATTGTATTATGTCATGTCCAGTGGTCGGTCATGTTGGGGGTTGTAGTGTTCTATGTATAGAGTGTAATAGAATTGTATTATGTCATGTCCAGTGTTGGTCATGTTGGGGGTTGTAGTGTTCTATGTATAGAGTATAATAGAATTGTATTATGTCATGTCCAGTGGTCAGTCATGTTGGGGGTTGTAGTGTTCTGTGTATAGAGTATAATAGAATTGTATTATGTCATGTCCAGTGGTCGGTCATGTTGAGGGTTGTAGTGTTCTATGTATAGAGTATAATATAATTGTATTATGTCATGTCCAGTGGTCAGTCATGTTGGGGGTTGTAGTGTTCTGTGTATAGAGTATAATAGAATTGTATTATGTCATGTCCAGTGGTCGGTCATGTTGGGAGTTGTAGTGTTCTATGTATAGAGTATAATAGAATTGTATTATGTCATGTGCAGTGGTCGGTCATGTTGGGGGCTGTAGTGTTCTATGTATAGAGTGTAATAGAATTGTATTATGTCATGTCCAGTGGTCGGTCATGTTGGGGGTTGTAGTGTTCTATGTATAGAGTATAATAGAATTGTATTATGTCATGTCCAGTGGTCGTCATGTTGGGGGTTGTAGTGTTCTGTGTATAGAGTATAATAGAATTGTATTATGTCATGTGGTCCAGTGGTCGGTCATGTTGGGGGTTGTAGTGTTCTATGTACGGAGTATAATAGAATTGTATTATGTCATGTCCAGTGGTCGGTCATGTTCGGGGTTGTAGTGTTCTGTGTATAGAGTATAATAGAATTGTATTATGTCATGTCCAGTGGTCGGTCATGTTGGGGGTTGTAGTGTTCTATGTATAGAGTATAATAGAATTGTATTATGTCATGTCCAGTGGTCAGTCATGTTGGGGGTTGTAGTGTTCTATGTATAGAGTATAATAGAATTGTATTATATCATGTCCAGTGGTCGGTCATGTTGGGAGTTGTAGTGTTCTATGTATAGAGTATAATAGAATTGTATTATGTCATGTCCAGTGGTCGGTCATGTTGGGGGTTGTAGTGTTCTATGTATAGAGTATAATAGAATTGTATTATGTCATGTCCAGTGGTCGGGCCATGTTGGGGGTTGTAGTGTTCTATGTATAGAGTATAATAGAATTGTATTATGTCATGTCCAGTGGTCGGTCATGTTGGGGGTTGTAGTGTTCTGTGTATAGAGTATAATAGAATTGTATTATGTCATGTCCAGTGGTCGGTCATGTTGGGGGTTGTAGTGTTCTGTGTATAGAGTATAATAGAATTGTATTATGTCATGTCCAGGAGTCGGTCATGTTGGGTGTTGTAGTGTTCTATGTATAGAGTATAATAGAGTTGTATTATGTCATGTCCAGTGGTCGGTCATGTTGGGGGTTGTAGTGTTCTATGTATAGAGTGTAATAGAATTGTATTATGTCATGTCCAGTGGTCAGTCATGTTGGGGGTTGTAGTGTTCTGTGTATAGAGTATAATAGAATTGTATTGTGTCCTGTCCAGTGGTCGGTCATGTTGGGGGTTGTAGTGTTCTATGTATAGAGTATAATAGAATTGTATTATGTCATGTCCGGTGGTCGGTCATGTTGGGGGTTGTAGTGTCCTATGTATAATAGAATTGTATTATGTCATGTCCAGTGGTCGGTCATGTTGGGGGTTGTAGTGTTCTATGTATAGAGTATAATAGAATTGTATTATGTCATGTCCAGTGGTCGGTCATGTTGGGGGTTGTAGTGTTCTGTGTATAGAGTATAATAGAATTGTATTATGTCATGTCCAGTGGTCGGTCATGTTGGGGGTTGTAGTGTTCTATGTATAGAGTATAATAGAATTGTATTATGTCATGTCCAGTGGTCTGGTCATGTTGGGGGTTGTAGTGTTCTATGTATAGAGTATAATAGAATTGTATTTTGTCATGTCCAGTGGTCGGTCATGTTGGGGGTTGTAGTGTTCTATGTATAGAGTATAATAGAATTGTATTATGTCATGTCCAGTGGTCGGTCATGTTGGGGGTTGTAGTGTTCTGTGTATAGAGTATAATAGAATTGTATTATGTCATGTCCAGTGGTCGGTCATGTTGGGGGTTGTAGTGTTCTGTGTATAGAGTATAATAGAATTGTATCATGTCATGTCCAGTGGTCGGTCATGTTGGGGGTTGTAGTGTTCTATGTATAGAGTATAATAGAATTGTATTATGTCATGTCCAGTGGTCGGGTCATGTTGGGAGTTGTAGTGTTCTGTGTATAGAGTATAATAGAATTGTATTATGTCATGTCCAGTGGTCGGTCATGTTGGGGGTTGTAGTGTTCTGTGTATAGAGTATAATAGAATTGTATTATGTCATGTCCAGTGGTCGGTCATGTTGGGGGTTGTAGTGTTCTGTGTATAGAGTATAATAGAATTGTATTGTGTCGTGTCCAGTGGTCGGTCATGTTGGGGGTTGTAGTGTTCTGTGTATAGAGTATAATAGAATTGTATTATGTCATGTCCAGTGGTCGGTCATGTTGGGGGTTGTAGTGTTCTATGTATAGAGTATAATAGAATTGTATTATGTCATGTCCAGTGGTCGGTCATGTTGGGAGTTGTAGTGTTCTATGTATAGAGTGTAATAGAATTGTATTATGTCATGTCCAGTGGTCGGTCATGTTGAGGGTTGTAGTGTTCTGTGTATAGAGTATAATAGAATTGTATCATGTCATGTCCAGTGGTCGGTCATGTTGGGGGTTGTAGTGTTCTGTGTATAGAGTATAATAGAATTGTATTATGTCATGTCCAGTGGTCGGTCATGTTGGGGGTTGTAGTGTTCTATGTATAGTGTATAATAGAATTGTATTATGGTCATGTCCAGTGGTCGGTCATGTTGGGGGTTGTAGTGTTCTGTGTATAGAGTATAATAGAATTGTATCATGTCATGTCCAGTGGTCGGTCATGTTGGGGGTTGTAGTGTTCTATGTATAGAGTGTAATAGAATTGTATTATGTCATGTCCAGCGGTCGGTCATGTTGGGGGTTGTAGTGTTCTATGTATAGTGTATAATAGAATTGTATTATGGTCATGTCCAGTGGTCGGTCATGTTGGGGGTTGTAGTGTTCTATGTATAGAGTATAATAGAATTGTATTATGTCATGTCCAGTGGTCGGTCATGTTGGGGGTTGTAGTGTTCTATGTATAGAGTATAATAGAATTGTATCATGTCATGTCCAGTGGTCGGGTCATGTTGGGGGTTGTAGTGTTCTATGTATAGAGTATAATAGAATTGTATTATGTCATGTCCAGCGGTCGGTCATGTTGGGGGTTGTAGTGTTCTATGTATAGAGTATAATAGAATTGTATTGTGTCATGTCCAGTGGTCGGTCATGTTGGGGGTTGTAGTGTTCTGTGTATAGAGTATAATAGAATTGTATTATGTCATCTCCAGTGGTCGGTCATGTTGGGGGTTGTAGTGTTCTGTGTATAGAGTATAATAGAATTGTATTATGTCATCTCCAGTGGTCGGTCATGTTGGGGGTTGTAGTGTTCTATGTATAGAGTATAATAGAATTGTATTATGTCATGTCCAGTGGTCGGTCATGTTGGGGGTTGTAGTGTTCTGTGTATAGAGTATAATAGAATTGTATTATGTCATGTCCAGTGGTCGGTCATGTTGGGGGTTGTAGTGTTCTGTGTATAGAGTATAATAGAATTGTATTATGTCATGTCCAGTGTTTGGTCATGTTGGGGGTTGTAGTGTTCTATGTATAGAGTATAATAGAATTGTATTATGTCATGTCCAGTGGTCGGTCATGTTGGTGGTTGTAGTGTTCTGTGTATAGAGTATAATAGAATTGTATTATGTCATGTCCAGTGGTCGGTCATGTTGGGGGTTGTAGTGTTCTGTGTATAGAGTATAATAGAATTGTATTATGTCATGTCCAGTGTTTGGTCATGTTGGGGGTTGTAGTGTTCTATGTATAGAGTATAATAGAATTGTATTATGTCATGTCCAGTGGTCGGTCATGTTGGGGGTTGTAGTGTTCTATGTATAGAGTATAATAGAATTGTATTATGACATGTCCAGTGGTCGGTCATGTTGGGGGTTGTAGTGTTCTGTGTATAGAGTATAATAGAATTTTATTATGTCATGTCCAGTGGTCGGTCATGTTGGGGGTTGTAGTGTCCTATGTATAGTGTATAATAGAATTGTATTATGTCATCTCCAGTGGTCGGTCATGTTGGGGGTTGTAGTGTTCTGTGTATAGAGTATAATAGAATTGTATTATGTCATGTCCAGTGGTCGGGTCATGTTGGGGGTTGTAGTGTTCTGTGTATAGTGTATAATAGAATTGTATTATGTCATCTCCAGTGGTCGGTCATGTTGGGGGTTGTAGTGTCCTATGTATAGTGTATAATAGAATTGTATTATGTCATCTCCAGTGGTCGGTCATGTTGGGGGTTGTAGTGTTCTGTGTATAGAGTATAATAGAATTGTATTATGTCATGTCCAGTGGTCGGGTCATGTTGGGGGTTGTAGTGTCCTATGTATAGTGTATAATAGAATTGTATTATGACATCTCCAGTGGTCGGTCATGTTGGGGGTTGTAGTGTCCTATGTATAGTGTATAATAGAATTGTATTATATCATCTCCAGTGGCCGGTCATGGTGGGGGTTGTAGTGTTCTATGTATAGTGTATAATAGAATTGTATTATGTCATGTCCAGTGGTCGGTCATGTTGAGGGTTGTAGTGTTCTGTGTATAGAGTATAATAGAATTGTATCATGTCATGTCCAGTGGTCGGTCATGTTGGGGGTTGTAGTGTTCTGTGTATAGAGTATAATAGAATTGTATTATGTCATGTCCAGTGGTCGGTCATGTTGGGGGTTGTAGTGTTCTATGTATAGTGTATAATAGAATTGTATTATGGTCATGTCCAGTGGTCGGTCATGTTGGGGGTTGTAGTGTTCTGTGTATAGAGTATAATAGAATTGTATTATGTCATGTCCAGCGGTCGGGTCATGTTGGGGGTTGTAGTGTCCTATGTATAGAGTATAATAGAATTGTATCATGTCATGTCCAGTGGTCGGTCATGTTGGGGGTTGTAGTGTTCTATGTATAGAGTGTAATAGAATTGTATTATGTCATGTCCAGCGGTCGGTCATGTTGGGGGTTGTAGTGTTCTATGTATAGTGTATAATAGAATTGTATTATGGTCATGTCCAGTGGTCGGTCATGTTGGGGGTTGTAGTGTTCTATGTATAGAGTATAATAGAATTGTATTATGTCATGTCCAGTGGTCGGTCATGTTGGGGGTTGTAGTGTTCTATGTATAGAGTATAATAGAATTGTATCATGTCATGTCCAGTGGTCGGGTCATGTTGGGGGTTGTAGTGTTCTATGTATAGAGTATAATAGAATTGTATTATGTCATGTCCAGCGGTCGGTCATGTTGGGGGTTGTAGTGTTCTATGTATAGAGTATAATAGAATTGTATTGTGTCATGTCCAGTGGTCGGTCATGTTGGGGGTTGTAGTGTTCTGTGTATAGAGTATAATAGAATTGTATTATGTCATCTCCAGTGGTCGGTCATGTTGGGGGTTGTAGTGTTCTGTGTATAGAGTATAATAGAATTGTATTATGTCATCTCCAGTGGTCGGTCATGTTGGGGGTTGTAGTGTTCTATGTATAGAGTATAATAGAATTGTATTATGTCATGTCCAGTGGTCGGTCATGTTGGGGGTTGTAGTGTTCTGTGTATAGAGTATAATAGAATTGTATTATGTCATGTCCAGTGGTCGGTCATGTTGGGGGTTGTAGTGTTCTGTGTATAGAGTATAATAGAATTGTATTATGTCATGTCCAGTGTTTGGTCATGTTGGGGGTTGTAGTGTTCTATGTATAGAGTATAATAGAATTGTATTATGTCATGTCCAGTGGTCGGTCATGTTGGTGGTTGTAGTGTTCTGTGTATAGAGTATAATAGAATTGTATTATGTCATGTCCAGTGGTCGGTCATGTTGGGGGTTGTAGTGTTCTGTGTATAGAGTATAATAGAATTGTATTATGTCATGTCCAGTGTTTGGTCATGTTGGGGGTTGTAGTGTTCTATGTATAGAGTATAATAGAATTGTATTATGTCATGTCCAGTGGTCGGTCATGTTGGGGGTTGTAGTGTTCTATGTATAGAGTATAATAGAATTGTATTATGACATGTCCAGTGGTCGGTCATGTTGGGGGTTGTAGTGTTCTGTGTATAGAGTATAATAGAATTTTATTATGTCATGTCCAGTGGTCGGTCATGTTGGGGGTTGTAGTGTCCTATGTATAGTGTATAATAGAATTGTATTATGTCATCTCCAGTGGTCGGTCATGTTGGGGGTTGTAGTGTTCTGTGTATAGAGTATAATAGAATTGTATTATGTCATGTCCAGTGGTCGGGTCATGTTGGGGGTTGTAGTGTTCTGTGTATAGTGTATAATAGAATTGTATTATGTCATCTCCAGTGGTCGGTCATGTTGGGGGTTGTAGTGTCCTATGTATAGTGTATAATAGAATTGTATTATGTCATCTCCAGTGGTCGGTCATGTTGGGGGTTGTAGTGTTCTGTGTATAGAGTATAATAGAATTGTATTATGTCATGTCCAGTGGTCGGTCATGTTGGGGGTTGTAGTGTTCTGTGTATAGAGTATAATAGAATTGTATTATGTTATGTCCAGTGGTCGGGTCATGTTGGGGGTTGTAGTGTCCTATGTATAGTGTATAATAGAATTGTATTATGACATCTCCAGTGGTCGGTCATGTTGGGGGTTGTAGTGTCCTATGTATAGTGTATAATAGAATTGTATTATATCATCTCCAGTGGCCGGTCATGGTGGGGGTTGTAGTGTCCTATGTATAGTGTATAATAGAATTGTATTGTGTCGTGTCCAGTGGTCGGGTGCTTTACAATCAGTACATTATAAAGATTACACATAAAAACAAGGTCTTATGTCTTTACTTCTCCCAGTCAGCATGCCATTTTCCTTTTAACCCTTTCAATACATGATTATTCTTATAGCCATTAGCTGTAAGCTTTTTTCTATTTAAGGATCCCAACAATTGTCATCACTATGTGAACTTAATACATTTGTACTAAACCACCACATTTCTGACCCTTATAATATATCAGTTACACGTTGTGATTTCTTACCTACATCCCCTGTTGTGAGCAGCGGGAACAGGACGATTACTAGAGTTGGGATACTCAGCAGGGCTGTAGCCATTGTGTTCAGCTTGATACTCCAGGATAACGCTGATGTGGATGACATGATATTTTATACTACGCCATACTATTTACATAGGTGAGATATTACTTTCATATGACATGGAGACATGTGATCGCTCCCATGTCACTCAATCCGGTATTTACCAAAGATCCTCTTCTGAAATTTAAAGTTGAGACTTTTGCATATTATATGTAGTGGAGTCATAAATGTTGTGTGCGACCTTTAGATTTGGAGTCCGTATCTTTTTCACTGTTGGTTTTTGTAAATATACTTTTCCTCTCTACATTCTTGCTGATTGGGCAGGCTCTTCCTGGTGTGATGTCATAGCTGTGCTATGTTCTCTGAGCCAATCAGAAGCTTCCTCTATGCTGCACTTCTCCTCTCTGACAGTATATAGTCGCATAAACACTAAGAGGGAGTGTAGCTGCAGCTGCATCCCCCTCCTCCCTGTCTTCTATTTGTAAGTGCCTTTCCTCTCCCCCTCTTCATTTGCAACCTATGGACTGTGTGTGTATACTTTACTGTACATAGTTACCTGTCTTTTAAAAAAAAAAAAGACGGTCAGGACACCTGTGGCAATGTCTTGTGGAAAATGTTGCTTTTGTCTTGCCGATTCTCTGATGCGGCGGGGCCTCGATGCCCTGCGGTGCTGCCGATCGTAAGATGCTGTCATCGATGGAGTGGACCCTTAAGGGGAGTGGTGACAGAGGGGGAGGAAGGGACTGACAGGCCGTGGAAGAGCGTGGTACTGGCCAGAGAAAGCGTGGTGACGCTGATGCACCACGCCACCATGCTGATAGGGGGAGGAAGAATCAGAAGTCCATATAAAAGAGAGTTTGGCGCCTAAAGGAGGAGTGAGCTGTGTGAGGAACAGAAAGGACTGCTGGATGTGTACAGTAGGAAATGGTCCCGGTGCCAGAGCGAGCTTGTCTTCCTGCAGAAGGACAGGGAAAGGCTGGAGACTGCAGCTTCTGAGGTTGGTTGCCGGAGGATGAACACGGGCCTATGAAGAACCGAAGCAGAGACTACTCTTATGTTGAGTGAAGCAAGAGGCAGCAGTCACGGAGCAGACGGGGAGCTATTAAAGACTTGTACAGACCGGAACGGGCAGAGGCAGACCATGGAGGACAGTGACCTGGCTGGATACTAAGCTGGACATTGCTGAAATGGTACTTGTCAGACAGAGTTGTAGCTTTGGGAAGTCTGCTGGGACTGTGAAGATAGTCAGCCTAGGATGTAAGGACCTGTGGGTGGATGAGCAGTACTGTGAGGATCACTATAGTGGGGACTAGTTGCCCTGCAAGCCTGAAAATAGGTCCTAGTGATTTTAGTCCTGGGAAAGGCCGGACTACTGAAATAGTCAATGGAGTAGGTGACGGAGAGTAACCTTTGAAAGTAGCGATCTAGTAGAGGGGCTACCTAGATCCTGGATTGATGGGAAGTGTAGAAGGAGATGGGTAGAGTCTGGAGACCTTCAGGTATAAGAGTCTGTCGGGCATGTAAAATATTGGAGTAAAATATTGGACGATTGTGTCCTGAAGATAATCAGCTCTTGTAATGGTCAGACAGAGCTATTGGGAAACACTGGGAAACACAGGGTCCTGGTGCACTTAGAGGACACAAAATGGAAGAGATGACCTCTGACAAAAAGGGCCCCCTTACCTGCTCGGCCCTTGTACAACAGCAACAGTTGCTTATATGGTATAACCAACCCTGTGATGATGGTTGAAAGCCATCAATAATTATTTACTGACTGTTGGTGTTCCTCCACTATCATCTGCATGGGGTCTGAGATGAAGAACTTGGGCATCCTTGGGCATATTCAGGCAGCGGTGACACAGGGATTGTCTCCTGTATTTCCCAAACAACTTATACAGTAATATGAGTATGGCGAAAAAAGGGCATATGTACCATAGAGGCAGTCTGTGCAAAAGATATGTGGCTCTTGGAAAAAGGGGCCCCAGCCATTTTTGGTCCCATCCTCTTTGCTATTGGGTGGCGAGAATCTGTGCAGGACTTCCCTCGCCAGAGGGATTGCATTGTTAGAAAACAAGGGGTGGGGAATTGGCCCAGGATTCCTGGAAAGTGCGTGGGAAGTGAAATAAATGCTAGGCCCTCTGATTCTGACTGGCAAAAGCCACAACCAATTTTATTGTACGCCCCTGGGGTGGATGTTTCACTACAGGTAGAATTCCATTCATCTTTAATAGTGGTCATATTTCATCTCAACTTCCCAAAAACAGATGTGAATAAAAAATGTTTTTAAAGGCAAATGCCCTCTAAGCCCCATCAAGACTTCTATTAGGCTCTTTATGCTTCTTAATGGTTCCAAACATATTCAATTTGGAGCTTACCATGATAGTTTGATGTAATGTAACACACACAAGATAATTTTATATAAACTTTTTGTACATGGCAAATTATTTTCATTAATAAAAAAAAAATAAAAAAAAAAAAAAAGAAAAGCAAAAAAGTACAATTGGTTTATATAATAATACATAAATACATCCCCAGAACAGTAATAATAATAATAATAATAATAAAAAATAACCAAAGGATCTTGCTAATCTTTATCCAATATGTGACATTATTATCTGCCCTTTAAAAACTTTATCTAACTGTAGACATGCGTCTGATCAGCTGATTGCCTAGGTGCAACAGCTGAAACCCCCGGCTATCAGCAGTTATTGTGGGCAGCCATGCATTTCTCCTGCTGAGGCCACTACAGGAGAAATGTGGTATTACATGATGCCCAATCAAATGAATGGCTGACCATGTAATACATGGCAAGGTTGGGTCCTCCAGGTCAGAAGCAGTAGCTTTTTCCCTGGCTAATAGAGGGGGGCCCTCTATCTTCTCTATGACTTCCATATGTCCTAGTATTCTATATGGACAGGGGCTTTTATAATGGGACAACCCCTTTTGTTTAATACATTTATTTTTATATCATTTTATTATTCCATTTACTATACATTTATCCTTTTCATTTAAAGTTTTCATAAATTGAATAGATTACGATATAACAGAGAATTAAAAGAACATGATGAAAAGAAAACATAGAGATGACTCTACTGCCGATAAATACAGAAGCAGGAGACTGCAGGATCCGGTTTGATTTTCATATGGGCCAACAAACATTATGAGACTATTAGTGGGAAATTGACTCTCGGCAATCTACCAACATAGAACCGAAAATGTGCTAAAGCCAACAAAGCAGAATAAATATTGTGTATGTGTCATGTGAGGGCCCATGCCAACAAGTAATTTTTTTTCTATTGAATGCTTAACCCCTTAAAGGGGTCTTTCCCATGTACAATATTACGATATATCACTAGGATATGCTACCTCTGGGACCCACACCTGTTTTTAGAGCAGGGCCCCCTTTTGCCGTTGTCACTGGGTTTTGGCCACTGAGTTTCGACGTGGCCGGGAGTACGGAAAGAGCCGAGATGCTGAGCTATGCTGTTTCCATAATTTCCATAGACGTGAATAAGTTATGGAAACAGCGAGATGGGAATACCCCTCAGGCCCTGCACTAGGCATAACACAATACATCAGTTTTGCCTGGAGATTTAGTTTAAATTTATTATACCATATATCTTATGATCTTATGTTGTTTAACATGTTTGCACTGTAACGTTGTGGCTAGTTCTTCGTAGGAGCCCACTCGTGATTGAGTGCGAGGAGTGGTGGGTATGAGCAGGAGCCTTCCCACTTAAGTTTCAGCAGTCACCCATCTTGCGGCCTACTAGGCATTACATTGCCGACCAACCCCTGTACCAGAGAGGGGGGTCCGTGGTCCTGTTCACGACAGACAAGCAAGTCTGCCAGCCATCATCCATTTGCCTAAGCAAACTGTGTGCCTCTCATATTGAGAAGACTTGAGAATTCTTGCTTGACCGGGGGGCACTATTAGTTGAGTTTGCCACTATCTGCCTGTTTTATATATTTTTGCCACGACACGCCGGCACAGACTGATTCTGACAAAATTGCCAGGGGTTGTCCACGTTTTGGCTAATGTGTATGGGTACCTTTACTTAAAGCTCCAGGGTCCCAATGCAAAATCTGTAAAAGAGCCCCCACCTACAATTGTGACATTTATAATACTGGTGATGTCTTATTAAGGAAAAGGGGCCTGGGTGCAACTGCCACCTCTGCACCCCCTCTAGCTATTCCCCTGCCCTCTATTGATAATGAGATGACTCTGCTGATCCAGGTCTCTAATGAAAATGAGATGACTCTGCTGTCCCTGCTCACTAATGATAATGAGATGACTCTGCTGACCCTGCTCTCTAATAATAATGAGGATTAAAAGAGAAAAAGATGGTGCTCAATAGCGTGGAACCATAGTGGGTTTGGATGAACATAAAGTAAAGTTGAACTCTTTTGACTAGGACCCTTATCATTCGTCCCCAAACTGTTTGCATCATTGTCAGCATCCTGTGTTTACATCGGGAGATGTGCTGCCGACAACGATGATTTTTACTGCCACATAAAAGATGGGATCAGCCGACAAACAAACATTTTTTCATTTGTCGGCTGATTGCTGGGCCCATTTCCATGATTGGGATAATCAGGAATGAGCGTTCCGTTCCCCGGATCATCGGCCCGTATAAAAGGGCCTTAATAAAATGAGATGACTCTACTGACCCCTGCACTCTAATGGTAATGAGATGACTCTACTGACCCCTGCACTCTAATGGTAATGAGGTGACTCTGTGGATCCAAGATGGTTTTTTTTTTACTTTCCAAGCCCCTAAAATAAAAATTCCCATATCATAAAAACCACAAATACTCGCAAACTAACCACAAGTATGTTGCCACCAGAATAGACGTGATTAACAGCTACACAATATTTCCATGTAATGCCTTATCCCACCGGTTTTATCTCTGCTCTATCTTATCTCACGGGAACCTTCCTTACAATTAACCAGTGATTTTTATTGACATTGGGCTTCACCCCACAATTCATTTTCTATTCTACAGCTAGTAAATAATGACTTGATTGTCATTCAGAGGTGATGAAACATTTTGCTAATCTGTTAACTCTTCGGTTCACTGCTATTCCTTGATGTTTCAAGGAAACATGATAATAGAAATAATATTCTGGGCAAATACACTAAGCAAACATGGAATTAACTTACACCTGATGCTTACTGTAACTAGTAGGAGATCTTGACCTGGAGAAGAGGGATTGGTCCAGTCAAGAGTCACACACATACAACTGAGGGCCTCTGTTCAAAAACAGTGTTATAGAACCACCCTTTAGCCAGCTTACCTCTTAATTACCCCTGATGGGTAGTGTCCCTGGTGGTCTAGGGAAATGGTAGAATCTCTTGTGAGCTAGGGCAGTGAGGTGGTTGATAAAAACACCCCTGGTGGGCTAGAGCAGAGAAGGGATTCATTATAACAGCTCTGGTGGTCTAAGGTCAGTATAGGGGTTAACAAACTGTACTAAAGGCTTCAGAAAATCGTCCTTTTGCTCTTAAATCTGGGTTTGTAGACTCCTTAGAGACACAGATGATGAAACGTCAGCTATCAGCCTATCACAAAGCAGCTCAGACAATCATAGAGTCTTTTTGATTGGTTGACTGGGATGATTCAGAGTAGACCCCCTTGACCCTCTGGACCACTGTGCATCTGAACAGGCTATGTGTTCGCCCCTCCTCCCAACCACTATTGGGGGGATGGGCTGGCTATGAGATGGGTTGTTTGGATACTAATGAGAAGCTTAGAAAACTTGGATGTGCATTCGATGATCAAATTGACCAATAGATGCCACTTGATTAGCACAGTAATATGATCTTCTCCACTAATGGAGAATATTATGTGAAATTGGGTGTTCAGTTAAGGGGCCAGAGAGATAGAAGTGTTAGCAGAAGTCATAATACTAAAAGAAAAAATTCTCCAACAGTGGAGTAGTCAGTGAGGAGGACTTCATTTAGGATTGGTCATCGTGGATAATAACACCTCAGTCAAGAGAGGTCTCCAGGGACAAGAGTATTGTCGTCTAGCGACATGGTTAGCAACACATCCGTCAAGGGAGGTCAACAGTGAGCTAAACCTCAACCAAGGGAAATCAACAAGGGCAACCATCCATTAGTCAAGAGAGTTGAAGGCTGGGTTCACACACACTATTTACGGACGTAATTCGGGTGTTTTAGCCCCGAATTACGTCCGAAAATTCGGCTCAAAAGTGTCGGAAAACATCTGCCCATTCATTTGAATGGGTCTTACGATGTTCTGTGCCGACGGTCATTTTTTTTTATGCGCCGCTGTCAAAAAGGCGGCACGTAAAAAAGATGCCCGCGTCAAAGAAGTGCCTGTCACTTCTTCAGACGTAAATGGAGCCGTTTTCCATGGACTCCATAGAAAAACAGCTCCAATTACGTCCGTAATGGACGCAGCGAAAAGCGCCTGCACATACCATTACGGCTAAAATGCCGGAGCTGTTTTCTCCTGAAAACAGCACCGTAATTTCAGCCGTAACGGACGTGTACGTGTGAACATACCCGAACAGTGTCAAGCATACCTCAGTCAAGAGAGGTCAACAAAGACAACAATACTAAAGTCAAGGAGTCTACAAGGTCTAACATACCTCAGTCATAAGTGATCAATGGGGTCAGCAACAGCCCAGTCAAGAGATACCAACAGGTTTAGTAGAACCTTTATCAAGAGAGGTCGGCAGGGTGAGCCAGACCTTAGTTTAAGAGACAGTTCAAAAAGGTCAAGAATAACTCAGTCAAGACCAAGTAAACAAGGAAAACAATACTAAGTCAAGAGAAGTCAATAAAGTCGAAATATAAGTCAATCATAATAGATCAATTGGATCAGCCATAATTCAGTCAAGAGATGTTAATAGGTTTAGTTGAACCTCAATCAAGAGAGATCCACAAGATCAATAGAACCGTAGAGCCCCTTTACACCGGCCAATTATCGGGAAAATGAGGGTTAACAGAACGATCATTACCGATAATTGCCCTGTGTAGACAGGGCAACGATTAGCCGATGAACGGGCAAATGCTCGTTCATCGGCTGATTGTATCCTTTTAAATGCCGAAAATATTATCGTTGTCTGCAGCACATCTCGGTGTGTAAACAAGGAGACGCGCTGCCGGCATGACAGAAATGTATGGGGACGAGCGATCGGAGTAATATGTAGCACTGTAATTTGACCCTAAAAACTACCAAAATTTGAAATATAGCCATTCGTACTGCTTATATCAGTTATGGATATTTGCACCGTTATCTATAAATGAATATTTATGTTACATGGAAATGTATACTCTTCAGTGAGTGCATATCTGGCTCCATCTATTTGAAGCACCTTTGGTCAAACTTAGACGTTTGATAAGCCGCAGTATAAACTTAGACTTGGCTGCAGTTATAGACCATTCATAATTATGGCCAACATTCTAAAGAAAGTCCTGCAATGGAAGCTTTGCCAATATTTGTATTTTCTGTGATTTTTTTTTTGTGTGGCGTGGGGCCAAATAGTGAATCTATAAATTTTAACCCTTAAAATGGGATATGTATTAATACAATACAATCGTCAATTCAGCGCTCTGCCCAATCTTATTGAGGATTGTGTGGTTGTGAAATCACTGACGCACAGTACTCTCCTGCACTGAATTAATGTGTTTGATCAGTGCAATACTGGAAGAGGAAGATAAATGTAATTAGTCTGACAAATAATACCCTTCACTAACCTAGACCACCAGGGGATATAAATGCCTTAGCTACGCTAGACCACCAGGAAAAATATCTCCTTCACTACCCTAGACCACTAGGGAGAATATTTCCTTCGCCACCCTAAACCACCAAAGAGAAAATCTCCTTCACCACCCTAGATCACTAGGGAGATTGTCTCCTTCACCACCCTAACCCACCAGAGAGAATATCTCCTTCACCACCCTAGACCACCAGGTGATGTTAATACCTTAACAACCCGAGACCACCTGGGAGAATATCCTTCACCACTCTAGACCACCAGGTGACATTAATTGCCTTAACTACCCTAGGCCATCAGGGAGAATATTTATTTTGCCACCCTAAACCACCAGGGAGGATATCTCCGCTACCACCCTAGACCACCAGGTGATGTTAATGCCTTAACTACCCTAGACCACTAGGGAGAATATCCTTCACCACCCCAGACCACCAGGAAGAATATCTCCTTCACCACACTAGACCACCAGGTGACATTAATTGCCTTAACTACCCTAGGCCATCAGGGAGAATATTTATTTTGCCACCCTAAACCACCAGGGAGGATATCTCCGCTACCACCCTAGACCACCAGGTGATGTTAATGCCTTAACTACCCTAGACCACTAGGGAGAATATCCTTCACCACCCCAGACCACCAGGAAGAATATCTCCTTCACCACCCTAGACCACCAGGTGATTATAATGCCTTAACTGCCCTAGACCACCAGGGAGAATATCTTTCTAGCTACCCTAGACCAGTAGGTGATATTAATGGATTAACTACACTAGACCACCAGGGAGAATTTCTCTTAACCCATGAATATTATTATCCCTTGGACCACCAAAATCAACTCTCTAGCAGTATTATTGCTACATCGTGTAGCACTGTTCTAAGGACACTGGTGGTTAGTATTATTAGGGCACTTCATTCTGGAATTGATTTATGCGTGTTTGGCACTACTGCTTTGACATGGTATGGTATATTATTTTGGCAGTGTGGAGTGGAATTCTATAGCATTGTTACATAGACAACTGGATGACATTGTTATTTGCGTACCATAATATAGGGTGCTAGGAATTAGGCAATGTATAGTATTATATATACTCTATATGACAGTATTATAGGAAACAACAACCTAAGGCCAGTCCTGGTCTTATGATCGTAACTAGTGATGTCTGGGGGCACACTATTGGAATGGGGGGGCAGAATGGGGATGCCAAAGATATCTATGGGAGCCAATTTGATTTTGCTATTGGGCCTTCCTACTCAAGAAGACATTTACACTTTACTTGGCACAATATTTATAAGTCAGTTGCTATGTGGACATACAGAAAATATTGGTGACAGCGCATCTTGCAATCACTTAATCTTGCCAGGCGTGCGCCCATTAATTAACTTATGAAGTGCTGAAGTGGCATTTGCAGATAACGTTCTACGTAGGTAACAATTGTTTGGTTGGACAACCCTTCTAGGTAACAGATTAGATAAAACCTTATCAGCTTGGAAACTGCCCATTGAGTCACTTATGATAAACGCTATTTATAACTTTATTACTATCCCCAATTGTACATAATAATAATAATGAAATAAACACACAATTCAAAAGAATTCAATCTTACCTAGAATTGGAATTGTTTGGCTGGTGGACTAACCTTGTTCATAAGTTGGTAGTTGTATGGGTGTATGCAGGTTAGTAGCTATAGGGGGTACACCGGTAGCAGTCGCCTTCAAGATCTCTACCTCTTACTCTGGAACTCTCTCCCACCATCAGGACCTCCAAAGATCACCTGAACACCCCCCTCTTTACAAAAGGGTTAAGGGAGTTTTCCCACAATCAATATTTATTACCTATCCACAGGATAGGTGGTAAATATCTTATCGTGAGGGTCAGCCCGCTGGGATCTCCACCAATTACGAGAACAGGCTTTTCTTGCCGTTCCTGGGAGCCAAATATGAATGGAGCGGTAGAGAGCATACCCAGCATTCATTTTTATGGGGCTGCCAACAATAGCGATCGGCAGCTCCATAGAAATGACTAAAGCGGTGGTCGAGCAGGCGCGCTATCGCTCTATTCCTAGGAACAGCCCATTCTCGCAATCGGTGGGGGTCCCAGCATTCGGACCCTCACCGATCAGATATTTATCACTTATATTGTGGATAGATGATAAATAATGATTATGGGAAAACCCCTTTAAACCTTTTGCAAAGATGGGGGTGTTCAGGTGTTCTTTGAAGGTCTTAATTGTAGGAGAAGTTTGATGCGTTGGGTGAAATCTTGAAGGCGATGATGTGAGGAGGAGAAGAAAAGAGGAGAGTAAAGAAGAAGGTCTTGTGAAGAGATTACATGTGGGGAGATATCAGGAGATTAGGGCAGATATTGTATGCCATTGTTAGTATTTAGAAATTCATTCGCTGGGCAATGGGTAGCCAGTGAAGGGACAGCAGGGTGGGACGTGGTCAAGAAACGAGGGAAGAGGTTAATGGCAGCAGAGTTGAAGGCGGATGGAGTGCAAGAGTGTCGGATGGGAGGCCACAGAGAAAAATGTTGCAGTAGTCTAGGTGGGAGATGATGAGGACATGTACTAGTATTATTGTTGACTTATAGTTGAGGAAACTGTGGATAAGAGAAATGTTTTTGGGCGGGGGCAGCAGGAGGTGATAAGGGCTCGGATGTAGGGTCTAAATGGCTAGGGCGGAATACATCCGTGGCAGCGGACTCGTGAAACTGGGGAAAGTGTGGAGCCAATAACCGTGATTGATAGTTCTGTTTAGGGGGATGAGTGAGATGGGGGAGAGATGATTTATTCTGTCCAGGTCTCAATCAGATGAAAATTTATGGTCGAAAAAAAATAAAAAAGGTCAATCATAAGGCTGTATCTTACAAACTGATCTGTCAATCGCTATCCCAGAAATTTGGAAGCAGATTGATGTCGAATATTTTTTATCACTAGTGAAGTTCATGCCTCAAAGATTTCAGCCCAAGGAGGAGCAACAAATTCTAAAAAAAAATTTGTTGATGAATCCATCGTTTTTTCCTTTATTTGACCTGTAAAAAAAATAAGCCATTAATTAAAATAATTTATTTGAAATTGTTTGAGGTACAATATATTTCACAAAGCCAGAATGCTCAGCTACTAACATTGTTTTGTGTCATATCTGTGATTTGTGTATTTGCCATGAAGTAAAAAAGCGGGGTGATCATACTCTAATTGTGGTCATTCCATTATTTTTGCCAGGGGTTGTAAATGCGGTTCAGTCCATGGGATAATATATTATATTGAGCCAATAATTCGATTTAACGCATCACTTCACAACACTTTAATTCTCCAGTTTCCTGTCTCATCATATCCGACCACAATTTTTCTCTACAAAGTCCTGAAATTTACTAATATTTGTGAACAAATTGGAAATTCAACAGCAGATGATGAGTATGTTGATTTTGTAGGGGGCAGTGACCATCTGTTCACTCATGTATACACAAATCAAATTCGGTCAGAATTTCTGCAAAATCCGAAACCTTTGAGGATCGCGGCCCCCGACTCATGGCAAAATGGTGGCCGTCCGTGAGCTCTGGCCACAAGCTTTACATAACCTCGGATGGGCTTTCCTTGCAGGCAGCCTTGCCAAAATGCACTGCGGTTATCCCTCCCTCTATCACAGCCAATCATGAAGTGTATCTGTGGATGACTCAGATCCACTACAAAAGCCCAACCCGGAAATGATTGGATACAGTCCTAGAAGACATCAGAGAGTCAGACTTGAGTTTTCAGGGCAATCGGGGCACTTGAGATTCACAGCAAATTTATTTTGCACTTGGAGGATGATTGAATCCGTGATGGGTCAAAACCAGTGGCGGATTAAGTGTACCATGGGCCCTGGGCTGTTGACACAACTTGGGCCCCCTCCTTCCCGCACACATGCAATTCAACCCCCCCAACCCGCTGACACTGTACCCGTCGGTGCCACTGACCTGATGGATACAGGTTTTAGCACTAGATACAGCCGCTCTGTATTCAGGATATAAAGCAGCTGTATCTCAAAAAGTAAAAATCATTTTTAATAAAAAGTATGTAGAAAGTTGCACCAAACACACTGATATTCTGTTTTATTAAAGAAAGAAAAAAATTTCCGTACACCGCTTGCTCGGCTTTCCGAGAAAAGCATATCAGAAAAGAAGCTGCACAGCGGTCACCTGTGTGCTTCTGACACTTTGTTTTAGCGATCCATGGGGGTTCCAGTGCTCGGACCCCACTGATCAAAACTTCTGACATTTCACTATGACATGTCAGGAGTTTTCTAGAAGTTTAGTTAACACTTTAAAGGGGTTTTTCCCGTGAGGTAAATTTATGACATATCCTGTGGATCCTGTCAGATAGGTGCAGTTCCCAGAGGTGGGACTCGCATCTATCTCTAGAACCGGGCCCCCTAAACCCTGTTCTACCTAATTTTGCTATCGCTGCCTCTCAGCCACTTCCTGACCATGGACTTTCTGTAACTCATAGTAGTGAATGGCAGTTACTGAAGCAGTGTAGTATGCGATCTACGCTGTTTCCGTAACTACCATTCAGTTCTATGGGACTTACGGAAACAGTGTACCAGAACCAAGCTCAGCACATAAATACAACACCAGAACCAAGCTCAGTACATATATACATCACCAGAATCAACCTCAGTACATATATACAACACCAGAACAAGCTCAGTACATATATCCCAGCACCAGCACAAATACAGCTCAATTTAGTGCAATCCCTGCTGTCTAGGTTTGTATGGATAAAACTACAGCTCCCAGCATGGCCCGAACAATGGTAAGGATATCCTGGGAGTTGCTGTTTCCAAAAAAACTATATCATACCACCCATCATCTTGCTGCAGATCATACAGTGACTACAGTGCTGATTAGAGGCAGAGTAAACATTTACATTAAGTGACTTACCGGTGACTTCATTTCAGATTCCATTTATTCTTTTTCGCTTTTCTTCTCCCTCCGGTCCAGACCTTTATGACTTCTCCCGGCCACGGCCCTTTTCTGCAGTTTTCCGCTCAGATGTCTTGGGCTTCTCACTTTTCAAACATTTCTGCATCTATAAACAAAGATAAAGTTATCATGGTGCCGCACAATACGCCCCTATATATAATAGTACCATACACTGCACCTCTAATTATAATAGCACCATACACTGTGTCCCTGATTATAATAGCACCATACACTGTGTCCCACAAACATAATGCACCCTGTAGATAGTGCCCCATAGAGCCCCCTTTAGATAGTGCCCCCATAGAGCCCCCTGTAGATCGTGCTCCCGTAGATAGTGCCCCCATAGAGCTCCCTGTATATAGTGCCCAACATATAGCCCACCTGTAGATTGTGTCCCACATATAGCCCCCCTCCTGTAGATAATGCCGCCCACACTTTTTAGTTGAAAACAACAAAATTTCCATACTCACCGTGATCCCGTTCCCACACCGTCCTGTGTCACTTCAGGCCTGCTCTCTTCTGAGCAGGTCTGCTGGGGCTGAGTGACGCCATCACGCTGCTTGCATCTGACATGCCCCGTCAATCAGCATCCTTCAACAATGGAACTGGTGTGATGACGTCATTGCGCCGCTGCCATCGTTGATTGGCAGGGCAGAATGAGTTGTCCCGCCAATCAGCGCCTTTCAATAAGTTGAAAGGCGCTGATTAGCAAGACAACTCATTCTGCCCTGCCAATCAGCGTCATTGTAAGGTGCTGAATGGTCGGGCATGGAACGTATCCGGCCATTGAGCGCTTATGCAGATACCCGCAGGTACAATTAGTGCAGGAGGGGGTGGCGGCGGCTGGTTTCAGTTGTGCCGCCGCCCCCTCAGAGATGCAGCAGCGCGGACGGTGCGGCCCTATTCCCTCTCAGCCCACCCCTCCTCCCCATTAGCGGTGCTAGCGCGCTGCAATATGTTTTTTTTTTTTTTAAATGGTGTGCGGTTCGGGTGGCCATGGGTTCCCTGGGAGCCCTGGGCCCCGGGCGGCCGCCTGAAGCGCCCATATGATAATCTGCCATTGGTTAAAACACCCACACAAATGTACCAGTTCTATCATCTGAAGGTCTTGTTCACACAGTGCAGATTTGATGTAGATTTGCATGTTTTTTTAAGGTAAAAAACAGGAACTAAACAGATGAAACATATAAAAAAGGCCTTAAAGTTTTTACTCTACTGGATCCAATTCTGGCATTGTCTTACAAAAATGCATGCAGATTCTGCACTGTGTGAACAAGGTCGAAGGGCTAATGGTAAGGGACTTATGGTTTGAAGGTTACTGAAGGCTTTCCCAATATTGATTTTATCCTCTCCCCTAACTTTGTTGATGCTTTGTTAATGTTTGTTGCCAAATCAAAAGAATTCAGAATTGTCCTAGTTAATAGATTTG
This sequence comes from Rhinoderma darwinii, assembly GCF_050947455.1. Lineage (NCBI taxonomy): Eukaryota > Metazoa > Chordata > Amphibia > Anura > Rhinodermatidae > Rhinoderma > Rhinoderma darwinii. Next base: position 468,568,211 of record NC_134688.1, on the reverse strand, counting down.
TCCTCACTGCTCAGGGGGTGTTGTTCACTGCTCTGGGGGTGTTGTTCACTGCTCAGGGGGTGTTGTTCACTGTTCAGGGGGTGTTGTTCACTGTTCAGGGGGTGTTGTTCACTGTTCAGGGGGTGTTGTTCACTGCTCAGGAGGTGTTGTTCACTGCTCAGGGGGTGTTGTTCACTGCTCAGGGGGTGTTGTTCACTGCTCAGGGGGTGTTGTCCACTGCTCAGGGGTGTTGTCCACTGCTCAGGGGGTGGTGTTCACTGTTCAGGGGGTGTTGTTCACTGTTCAGGGGGTGTTGTTCACTGTTCAGGGGGTGTTGTTCACTGTTCAGGGGGTGTTGTTCACTGCTCAGGAGGTGTTGTTCACTGCTCAGGGGGTGTTGTTCACTGCTCAGGGGGTGTTGTTCACTGCTCAGGGGGTGTTGTCCACTGCTCAGGGGGTGTTGTTCACTGCTCAGGGGGTGTTGTTCACTGCTCAGGGGGTGTTGTTCACTGCTCAGGGGGTGTTGTCCACTGTTCAGGGGGTGTTGTTCACTGCTCAGGGGATGTTGTCCACTGCTCAAGGGTGTTGTTGTCTAACTAGAAGGCCGTGGTAAAGAACCTTATAAAAAAAAAAGCAACATTTCAAAAGTAGAGAATGAAGGTGGACACATTTTTAGGAATTGACAAATACAGCTCGCCCATGTAGCCTTAACTTTTTCCTGAATGGGTTTCAAGGTACAGTACACCTTCTGACCTCGCTACCTTCAACAATACTCCATGCGGTTCTCATAGATTTCTTTTTCTTCTGGAAAAAATGTATGAAGCAACGGTAACCCCAGAGGAGTCAAGATCTGAAGGGTTGAGAGTCTGTACAGTGGAGCCTATCCACCTCCATTTCTAGATTATTCATGGTACCCATGGTACCTGTATTTTGCATGGAGACCCAACAGCATAACTGATTTGCTGATGTCTCGAATAATAGTAGTCATGGTTGTCATGAAGCATCTGAAAAATAATGATTGGCATCTGTCTCACTATATTCCAAACCCTCAGTAATATATTACATTACCCTATCTGGCAAAGAATTTACGAACATGCGTCAACTATCTGCTGAAGAGCAGTAACCCAAATATTGTGCAACTTAATAAAATATACACCATGGGAAAAATATTGCATTGACAGGTCGATGACCCAAGAACTTTCCAGGTGAGCTACATCTCCATCAAGCATAGAGGACAAAGCCAAGCGCAAATGGTGCAGAAAGCCACTGGGAGGTTGTCTATGACGTTTTAAGTCAGTCAAGATTAGACGGTTCCTCCATGAAGATCAAGAAACCTTTTTTCATAGTCAAAAACAACACAAAACTCTTATAAAGTTTTGATCGAGGTTTTGTGTAACACTTTCAGTCTTGGGCAATGATCTCGTAAGAATTTATGAATTTTTAATGAAGACTGTTTGAGGTTTTCTTGGTGACCCAAAAAGACTTGTGGATAAGGAGCTCGGGGAGTTGACCTCCTAATAGGTAAGCACACATGATTTATATACTGTACGCACTCATGTTATGTATTGTTTTTTTAGAAAAGGTAACTGAGAATTCACCGTTTGAGTTCAAAAAGAGTTTTTCTTTAGGTACTCATGATCCATACTCAAGAACTGTAGATATGTGAACGCTCATATTGGATAGGGAAATCAGATTGTGAATTAGATTGAGGTGAGTGATTACAATTATGGTACCTAGCTGCTGAATATAAGTGCTATACAAGAAATGGGCAAAAAATAAGGGGTAATTGATAGTCCCCCCACAGGCATGCATTCCTTATTGCTACACCATTGGTAATAGAGTCTGAAGATACAACTACCGAGTCAGTATTGAAATACGTGTGTAAGCAGAACCAAGTCCCAAGATGAAATGAGATCTTGGGGCACCCAGGTAGTGCTCAAGGGCCGAGCTGATGAAGAGTCTACATCAGTGGTGTTGCATGAACCTGACAGTAGGTGCAGGTACCGGTGCATTCAATCACCACATTGTGTTTTAACAGCGTCCAGGGTTGGACTGTCCTACCAGAGTATCTGAGGATCCACCGGAGGACCCAGGCTCTTAAACAATAATGGGCCTCGAAAGTCTTGCAGAAGACAACTCCATTCGGAGGTGCCTTTGGAGCCAATCACTTGACACTAGAGTTTATTTCTTATGGGATGATTTGCAAATTAGACCTTATAGATGATATGTCCTGGGTGTACAATGAGAACAACAAAGATTTCAGGGTAATTAAAAGTGGACGTGTTCTATGTAGATGAATGGTGGACCTCAGAATCATCTCCTCTGGTCAACCCAAGGAACTTCGGTCTAACACTATGTCCTCCTCCGCCGGTGCCCCACGGTTCCCCAAGGTATCAGAGTCTACAACACCTCTGGTCTTCCTACCGATTGAAAATTATAAGACCGGCTGGTGGACCTCCATCTGGAGATGTCAGTAGAGCCGGTCACTTTCCACTCCACCAACAGATTTTGTCCACATTTCTTCACCAGTCTTCAAATGGTTTCTTAGCTAAGGCAAATATCAGCTCAGGTTTCATGTGCCAGAACTTTTAATCCAGGACCAGCCCAGGTTGTGGTTTGGCCGAATGGCCTTCAACTGTTGTCGATTGGGCTTCTGTATCCTCAAGTTGAAGACTCAAGTTGGAGAGGCGCGGAGGGAGGAATGTTTACTGTGCACGGTAGATCCAGATAACCACAAGAAGAATGACATAACCGGCTCATTACATCCTTTTCATGCCACGTAATATTTGTCCCCTTCGACACAGCCCCGTCTCCCAGTCATCATCATCCTCCGAGCAAATATTATCAAGCTTGTGTGCTTTACTCATAACAAAAAAGAAATTAGGTTATCAATGCCAGTTAAGCAAACAGAACTTAGATATAAAAATGACCTCGGTCAGGACAGCTGCACACTTTTAGCTTGGCTACAAGGAAGAACAGCAATGGAAAGCTACACCTTCTGCTGGGTGGCCGCCATCCTCATACTCGGGGCTGAAGCCTACTTACCTGTCAACTGTAAGTGTCCTATATGAGGCTAATCACATGATTTATTTCACCATTTTCTTCCCTCCGTTCCATGCACCGGAGAACATTGTTCATCCTGAGCTTGCTAGTGCATGAATAGAATGCGAGAGCTGTAGGAAAGATACATATATACCAATGCAGTAGAAGAGAAGAGGGGATTGGTTGAAATATTCTGCAGATTTATCTACTATTCTGAAAAGCTGACTGACAAACCTCATGGGCACCGTCATGGCTGCCATCACTGGTTGTCACCCATGTGTTACATTTTAACAGCTATCAATCACATATATATATATTAAAAAAAATATGTAATAGTATTAATAAAATAGTCAAGGGACATCGAAAAGTGAACTACAATACAAGAAATAGTTGGGATGGAGTTACCCTTTAATTATATATATATATACACTGGTATAGGGGCTTAAGAGGGAGTGTCTGGTCTACGAAACTAATTTTCCAATGTCCTATTAGGTAATTCTAAGTTAATAGAGGGGGGGGGGGTCCCCTGTTCAAAATCCTCATCTATTGGCGGATGGAGTGGAAAGTAGCCACAAAGAGAGTCTCTCTTTCGGTATGTCCATGCATTACATGGACAGTCTATTGATTTCAATGAGAACTGTGTAATGCTTAATTTCCCCTGTGGTGGCGCTACAGGAGAATTTAAATCCTGATGCCAGGTTCTTCTGCAGATTACAGCTGATCCCTGGAGGTCCCAGCAGTGCCTCATCCTGGTATGAGTTACTTTTAGGGGGCCCTTCCAATGAAAAGGGATTATCCAAAGCTATTGTCCCCTTTGAATAATATCATATTACTATCCAATGGTGGCAGGGGCGGGGCTGTGACAACCTTTCAGTCATATTTAAGTCCCAAGTCTATGATGATATTAGTATTTATGTAGGTATTCCAATTATTGTAAGAATTTCTTTGCAAAGTCATTTATTTACGAAGACAGCAGAGCTGACTTTGTCATTTCAGTCTTCTGCTCCGCATGGTTTGTGCACTGTGATATTTCTTCATTTCAAAGTAAAGCTAAAGATCATTGTAGCCTAACGAATTGGTCCAAATGACAGTCAGTTCTGCTACATCTGACTGATGTCTATTATACAAGAATATATATATATATACTGCATAATGTGAACTATGAGATCCTTCTTTATGTATTAGGAAAACGTTCTTCTCCTTTTACACAGACAAGTGCGGAGTCCAGCCCAAGTCCAGAGATCATTGTGGATATGATGGAATTACATCAGAAGAGTGTCTGAAGAGGGGGTGCTGCTATGATAACTCCGTGTCTGACAGCATCTGGTGCTACACGCCATGGAAATTTGAAGGTATAAGGATTTTCTTTCTACTATCTATCTATCTATCTATCTATCTATCTATCTATCTATCTATCTATCTATCCCATATCTATCTATCTATCTATCTATCTATCTATCTATCTATCTATCTATCTATCTATCTATCTATCTATCTATCTATCTATCTATCCCATATCTATCTATCTATCCCATATCTATCTATCTATCTATCTATCTATCTATCTATCTATCTATCTATCTATCTATCTATCTATCTATCTATCTATCTATCTATCTCCCACCATTAGCCCCTAGAAGTTGCGTTGGCTGCCTCCATGGTAGATACGCCATTGACACTGGACTATGACAATATACTTTGGTTTTCTTTTCTCACACCACAGCCACAGAATGTAATCCAGCTGGACCCAAGGCCAGAGTAAACTGCGGCTTTCCAGGAATCTCCGAGAAGGACTGCACAGGCAAAGGCTGCTGTTTTGACTCGAGTATCCCCCAAGTTGTGTGGTGTTATCAGCCCATTATACAAGCAGGTAACTATTATCATACAATAAAAGCAAATACGAAAAAAACAAAAACACCAAACGTAAAAAATTAATGGTAAAGATAAAGAAAATCTTGCCCCCCGGTGATTGTCCGTCTGTAGGATTTTCATACAATCTTGTATAAATCTTGCTGAAAACACAGGGGCTAATTTCACACTGATCCCATCCATTTTAATCTGACAGACAACCTCGGGGGCAGGGTTTAGTTAAGGGGGCGGTACCTAAATTCCTGGTCTCCTATGGCAGAGAGATCAGTGGGGGAGAGCTCCTGCTGCATCTAGTTGCCTTACAGTCAACACAGGTTTCAGAGAAAAAGGAGAGGAACATGTCTGATCTCCTGGGACATAGAGAAGATTTCTTTATATATTTCTCAAACAACGATCAAATGGGAAAAGGGAATTGTTTGTATTTTCTATATTTCGTTTTCATTGAAGGCCTAATCCCACTGCAGTAGATGCACATAATATAATTACCAATACATACAGAATCTATGTTCATTGCTCCTCGGTAATATATTCGGCAGACAAGGCTAGTTCAGGTTGCCTAGCAACCACCTGATGTCATATCTCAGTGACCACCTTCTGAGTACATGTAGCTGGGTATACTGAAGTAGTCACAGGAACTTGAAACTGTTTCTATGAAAAAAATGTAGCAATTTACAGTTCACTCTTTTTTCTGTTTCAGTGGAACATGATTGTAGCGCCATTACACCAAAGAAGCGAGCCAACTGCGGACCTCCTGGTGTGACCGCTAACCAGTGCAGAGACAACGGGTGCTGCTTTGATGGCAGTGTGCCGAATGTGCCCTGGTGCTTCAAGCCTGAAGTTAAGAAAGGTACAGACTCAATATACCAATGGGATTTTTAATAGCCTCCTTTTAAAGGGCCACTAACCTAAAATAATTTATTGTACTCTTTAAGTGTAATCCTGCTTTTAACAAAGTTTCCCAATTTAAGTTTATATAAAAAGTAGAGTAATACTTTTTTTTTTAATGATAATTTTAAGTTCATGTTATTTTCTCCATTAACATCCAGAGCATTTTTCATAGTTCTGCTGGTTGCCCATGGAAACAGACAGCAGTTTAGCTCCATCTCACTGTCAGACATGTGACCCTATTAGATGAGTTCTAACTTTTGTCACTGTCATCTGTGCTCCCACAATACATTGCTCTCTGGTAACAGTAAACAACCAAAATTCTAAATGTTGCTTTGGATGTGAATGGAGAAGAAAGCTTAATTCAATTCTTACTCAATGCATTATATAATCCAAGTTGTTGTGTTGTGAGAGGTTTGTTACATAGAAGCTATTGTTCCATAATTGCCAATAGTCCCAGATTTTACCCTAATTTGGTTAAAAAGGGGGTGTGTTTAGGTGTTTTGGGGGGGCTTCCTTGAGCACAAGACTTATTCCTCATATATTGTGAGACATTTTTACCCAGGTGCCTCAGTGATGAGACTAATGTGCCTCATTTGTGCATTTGACAATGATACAACCCATTTATGTCATAAATGTCTATGATGGAAATACCCCTTTAATGGGGAGTTCCCAGGTTGTTGGGGGGGGGGGGGCAATCCTGGGCAAGTAAGGTGTGGGGCTTTAATGCCCTGTGATTTCAGTTTCAAATTTTGGCATCCATGTAGTTCTTAACCCCTTAATGACCAGCCTATTTTGGACCTTAATGACCAAGGTATTTTTTACGTTTTTCCATCGTCGCATTCCAAGAGCTATAACGTTTTGGTTTTTTTACGCCGACATAGCTATATAAGGTCTTGTTTTTTGCGGGAAAAGTTGTATTTTTTAATAGCACCATTTTTAGGTACATATTATTTATTGATTAGCTTTTATTAACTTTTTTTGGGAGAGAATAGAAAAAAAACAGAAATTTCGCCACTCTTTTTAGCGTCCTAAATCTATGCTGTTTACCGTGTGATATAAATAACACAACAACTTTATTCAGCGGGTTGTTACGATTGCAACGATACCGAATTTGTATAGTTTTGTATGTTTTCTACTTTTACACAGTGAAAACGCTTTTTTTTCAAAATTATTTGGTTTTGTGTCTCCATATTTGAAGAGCCGTAACGTTTTTATTTTTTCGCCGATGCGGTTGTATGAGGGCTTTTTTTTTTTTGCGGGACGACTTGTAGTTTTTATTGGTACCAGTTTGGAGTAGATGCGACTGTTTGATCACTTTTTATCACTTTTTTTTAAAGTCAGGATTCACAGAAAACAGCAATTTTTCCATAGTTTTTTTAATGTAATTTTTTACGGCGTTCACCGTGCGGATTAAGTAATGTAATAGATTTATAGTCGGGGTCGTTACGGACGCGGCGATACCAAATATGTGTAACTTTTTTACTTTATTTAGTTTTTTTAATAGTAAAGCAGTTCGTAAGGGGAAAAGTGGGTTTTTCATTTTTTTTATTAACTTTATTAAACTTCTTTTTGACTTTTTTACTACTTTAATATGCGATTCTCAGATCGCTATTGTAATACACTGCAATACTTTTGTATTGCAGTGTATTACTGCCTGGCCGTTTAACACGGACAGGCATCTGCTAGGTCATGCCTGCGGCATATCCTAGCAGGCATTCATTACAGGCAGACCTGGGGGCCTTTATTAGGCCCCCGACTGCTATTAGAGACACAGACACTCGGCGATCGTATCGCCGGGTGTCAGTGGGATGAGAGGGAGCTCCCTCCCTCTCTCCAAAACCACTCAGATGCGTTGCTCGCTATTGTGCACCGCATCTGAGGGGTTAAACGGGTGACATCGATACTAATATCGATCTCACCCGGCAGAGCAGGGACGCCCCCAGCCCTCAGCTGCCTCTGGCAGGGAGAGCAGGGAGATTTGACAGCTCCCTGCTCTGTTTATTTATCCTGATGCAGCAACGTAAAAAGGCTTATGCATCAGAATAACGCCCGTTAGTGGCCGCGTGAAAAGGCGTATTGGCGGTCACTAACGGGTTAAAGGAATACTAAGGGTAAGTCCACACGTAGCGTAAATACTGCGGATTTTCCGCAACGGATTTCATTGCGGTAAATCGCAATCATAATACAGTAACAGCAAAGTGTATGAGACTTGAACTAATCTCATCCACACACCGCGTAAAAAAAAAACGGCGAAAAAAACTTTCATAAATTTCAGAAATTATGTTCCGGCTGAAAAACGGCACCACAATTTGGTGTGGTTCTCCGGCCGGATTTCGCTGCGGGGACCAGAGCGGATACACTGTGCGCTTTTATGCAGCGTATCCGCCCTGTGTGAACATAACCTAACAGTGGATATAAGGAAGGAGATAAAATAATTCTAGAGGACGAGGAGCAAAAATACCGTCCAAGACAAGAGCATAGACTTTAGAAAATTTTGGGAAATCCAGATGTTTTTGGTGGAGTCTGCGGACGATCTGACGCCTGTGACCCAACATAAATATTACATAATGATCTGATTATTATCTTCTGATCCTGTCCCTTTAAAACGAACGTGTTTGGTAATGGGATTGATATAAGTCAAGGGTCAATATTGGGAAACAGTTGACAAAATTCCTGCCCATCCTTTGTGCCCGCTGTCCCTTTATTGACATGGGCAAATCCCAGCAAGTCGTGTATTCTACAGATTGTAAACCAAAAGAAAGTCACGGTGTCTATTCCCTCCTACAGAGACAATCCAGTGCGCCATTTTGCCTAAACAGAGATTGAACTGCGGTCGTTCAGGCATCAACATGGACCAATGCAACCAGAAGGGATGCTGCTACGATTCTAGTGTTCCTGGCGCCCCCTGGTGTTTCTATCCTGAAATTACAGATGGTAATGCGCATACTATATTTTATTAGGGGATTTCCCCTTTAAGAGCTTGAACTGTGACCAGAGACGGGGAGCAGTGATGAGAGGAATAATCTGACACTAGCGGAGGGGGGATCGGAGTATATAGGAAAGTATTCATGCGCTGCAGGAGTAGTGGATGATGGGAGTAGTGGATGATGGGAGTAGTGGATGATGGGAGTAGTGGATGATGGGAGTAGTGGATGATGGGAGTAGTGGATGATGGGAGTAGTGGGTGAAAGCTGCAGGTAGTGATTTATATTGGACATATAGACACGTCTTGAGTTTTGCTGATTGTCAATGTTCTTTTCTCTCTCTTATATTCAGTTACTATCATTGAATAAGAACATTTCCGGAGGTCGCTGCTGATACTATCACACATCACAGATTGAGTCATCAGCAGTGTATTGTCTATCACTCATAAACAATATATTCAGACTGCATTGTCTTCTCGTGTTTATTTATTATTTATTTGCATTTTTAGGAAACGACAGGTGCAGCAGAGCTGAGTTTATCAGATGTAGCAGAGCTCAGTTTGCCATTTGGTACACCACATACATAGAAAGGCAGCTAAACCTAAAAGAGCAGTCTAACGAAAATAAACTGCTCCAAATCCAGCTCTGCTACATCTATATTTATCCAGAAACAACTCTACTTCAGTTTATAAGCTGCAATACCACACACAGCCACCGGACTGGAATAGCGCTGTTTCTGGGGGGGGAAAGGGGAAGACATTTTTTTTCTATTCCTAGACAACCCATATTAGTCAGTGAAAAAAACAACAGAGAAACTTCTATATTGCAGAATACTGGAAGCTACTTTTCATTCTATGGTAGCTGTGATATTGGAGACCAACTACATTATAGTGCCTGAGTTACAATTTGAGCAAAATAAATCTAAAGTCTTTAAGGAAGACAAACACATTACAGAGCTGTGAGTAACGGGTCCGCAATACAGATCTCATAGAGATCTATGGGCCCACACTGTATCCACCGTTCTGTAGGGACTCTGCGTGGTGGCATTAGGGTACTATATTGTGTAGAACAACACAGGGATATTGCCTTTTTACAAATAAAATAAACTACAGATAGGGCCAACCTGCATTGGTTATTGTCCTGTGCGGTACATTCTGTAGGCACTTCCCATTGTAGTGTACTGTCATACAGTGACCACATAATACCAACATACAGTGACCACATAATACCAACATACAGTGACCACATAATACCAACATATAGTGACCTAACAATACCAACATAGAGTGACCTAATAATACCAACATACAGTGACCTAATAATACCGCCATACAGTGACCTAATAATACCAGCATACAGTGACCTAATAATACCCACATACAGTGACCTATTAATACCAGCATACAGTGACCTAATAATACCCACATACAGTGACCTAATAATACCAACATACAGTGACCTAATAATACCAACATTCAATGACCACATCATACCAAGATACAGTGACCACATAATACCAACATACAGTGACCTAATAATACCGCCATACAGTGACCTAATATTACCAACATACAATGACCTAATAATACCACCATAAAGTGACCACATAATACCGCCATAAAGTGACCTAATAATACCACCATAAAGTGACCACATAATACCGCCATAAAGTGACCTAACAATACCGCCATACAGTGACCTAATAAGACCAACATACAGTGACCTAATAATACCCACATACAGTGACCTAATATTACCAACATACAATGACCTAATAATACCACCATAAAGTGACCACATAATACCGCCATAAAGTGACCTAATAATACCTCCATACAGTGACCTAATAAGACTAACATACAGTGACCTAATAATACCGCCATAAAGTGACCTAATAATACCGACATACAGTAACCTAAGAATACCAATATACAGTGACCAAATTATACCAACATACAATGACCTAAATAATAATAATAACTAACAGTGACCAAATAATACCAACATACAGTGACCTAATAATACGAACATACAGTGACCTAATAATACTAACATACAGAAACCTAATAATACCAACATACAGTGACCTAATAATACCGACATACAGTAACTTAATAATACTGCCATACAGTGACCTAATAATAACAACATACAGTGACCTAATAATACCAACATACAGTGACCTAATAATAATGACATACAGTGACCTAATACCCACATACAGTGACCTAATAATAATGCCCAACAGTGACCTAATAATACCAACATATAGTGACCTAAAAATACAAACATATAATGACCTAATTATACATACATACAGTGACCTAAATTATACCAACATACAGTGACCCAGTAATAATGCCGTACAGTGACCTAATATCGACATACAGTGACCTAATAATGCTGCCATACAGTGACCTATTAATACCAACATACAGTGATCTAATATTACCAAAATACAGTGACCTAATAATACCAGCATACAGTGACCTAATAATACCAACATAGGTTGACCTAATAATACCGACATACAGTGACTTAATCATAATACCGCCATACAGTGACCTAATCATACCAACATATAGTGACCTAATAATACCAAGAAACAGTGAACTAATAATACCAACATACAGTGACCTAATAATACCAACATACAGTGACCTAATAATAATGCAATACAGTGACCTAATACCCACATACAGTGACTTAATAATATTGCCATACACTGACCTTATAATAGCAACATAAAGTGACCTAATTATACCAACATACAGTGACCTAATTATACCAACATACAGTGACCTAATTATACCAACATACAGTGACCCAATAATAATGCCATACAGTGACCTAATACTGACATACATTGACCTAATAATGCTGCCATACAGTGACCTATTAATACCAACATATAGTAACCTAATAATTTCAACATACAGTGACCTAATTATATCAACATACATTGACCTAATAATACCGCCATACAATGACCTAATAATACCCAGATACAGTGACCTAAGAATACCGCCTTACAGTGACCTAATAATACCTCCATACAGTGACCTAATAATACCAACATATAGTGACCTAATAATACCAACATACAGTGACCTAATAATACCAACATACATTAACCTAATAATACCAGCATACAGTGACCTAATAATACTGCCGTACAGTGACCTAATTATATAAACATACAGTGACCTAATAATACCGCCATACAATGACCTAATAATACCAACATACAGTGACCTAATAATACCGCCTTACAGTGACCTAATAATACAGCCATACAGTGACCTAATAATACCAACATATAGTGACCTAATAATACCAACATACAGTGACCTAATGATACCAACACACAGTGACCCAATAATACCAACATACATTAACCTAATAATACTGCCATACAGTAACCTAATACCGACATACAGTGACCTAATAATGCTGCCATACAGTGACCTATTACTACCAACATACCGTGACCTAATAATACTGCCAAACAGTGAGCTAATTATATCAACATACAGTGACCTAATAATACCGCCATACAATGACCTAAAAATACCAACATAGTGTAATGTTGGGGTTGGGGAAACAGACAAGTGAGCCCTAATCTACCCGCCACTCAGTCCCTGCCTACTTGCAACGACCCGCCCTAGGCGACGGGGTACAACTGGGCGACAGTCCCTACGCTCAATAAGTGCACAACGGACAAACAGACAAGGGTACACAGAAGCTAAGGGAAATGGGGCAGTTGCCCACGGCAACACCGTGAGCAACAAGAGAGGAGAACGAGCCGAGTCAAACCAGGAGTGTACGAGGTACCAAACGCAGAGCAGGAGAGTAGTGAACAAGCCGAGTCAAACCAGGAGTGTACGAGGTACCAAACGCAAAGCAGGAGAGTAGTCAGTAAGCCAGGGTCAGTATGAAGCAGGGACAAATAGTTCAAGAAGCTGCAGCAGGGCCAGGAAACCAAACGAGAAGAATCACAAGCAAGGAGGAACAGGAAAGGCAGGTATAAATAGACAGAGGGCGGGAGCTAGCTCCGTCTGGCCAGGCTGTGATAGGCTCTCCCACTCCTAAGCCTGCCATCCTGAGTGGTGGAAGATGGAGTGAGTCTCACAGACATAGAAGCAGGTACAGACTGATTACCTATGGGCGTTGACACAGAAGCTGTGCCTGGCAGATCCTTTACAGTACCCCCCCTTTTATGAGGGGCCACCGGACCCTTTCTAGGTGGACCTGGTTTATTGGGGAAATGAAGGTGGAACCTCATGACCAATACCCCAGCGTGAACATCCCGGGCGGGTACCCAAGTCCTCTCCTCAGGCCCGTATCCTCTCCAATGGACCAGGTACTGGAGGGAACCTTGGACCATCTTGCTGTCCACAATCTTGGCCACCTCGAATTCTACCCCCTCAGGGGTGAGAACGGGAACAGGAGGTTTCCTCAAGGGAGCCAAGGACGGGGAGCAGCGTTTAAGGAGGGAGGCATGAAACACGTCTTGTACTCGAAAAGATGGGGGCAACTCCAGTCGGAAGGAGACCGGATTGAGGACTTCAATGACCTTGAACAGCCCTATAAACCGGGGAGCAAACTTCTTGGACGGGACTTTAAGGCGCAAGTTCTTAGACGATAGCCACACCAGATCCCCGACCATAAACAAGGGGTTAGCAGAACGTCTTCTATCTGCCTGAGTTTTTTGTATGCTCTGGGACGCCTCTAGGTTCTTCTGAACCTGGGCCCAGACTGTGCACAGTTCCCGATGATTGACCTCTACTTCGGGATTGTTGGAACTACCAGGTGAAACGGAGGAGAACCGTGGATTAAACCCAAAATTACAGAAAAAGGGTGAGACCCCTGACGAGTTACTGACCCGGTTATTAAGGGAAAATTCGGCGAGGGGAATGAATGAGACCCAATCATATTGACAGTCAGAGATGAAACACCTTAAATATTGTTCTAGAGACTGATTAGTCCTCTCAGTTTGGCCATTAGTTTTAGGATGGAAGGCAGAGGAGAAGGACAGATCAATCTCCAACTTTTTACAGAAGGCTCTCCAAAACAATGAAACAAATTGTACCCCTCTGTAAGAAATAATATTGACAGGGACCCCATGGAGATGCAGGATGTGTTTGACAAACAAGGTAGCTAACGTCTTAGCATTGGGTAGTTTCTTGAGGGGCACAAAGTGGCACATCTTACTGAAGCGGTCTACTACAACCCACACCACCGACTTGCCTTGAGATGGAGGTAAATCGGTGATAAAATCCATGGAGATATGGGTCCAAGGTCTCTGGGGAATGGGCAAAGAACGTAGTAATCCCGCTGGTCGGGACCTGGGAGTCTTGGACCTAGCACAAACTTCACAAGCCGCAACGTAGGCCTTAACGTCTTTAGGCAACCCAGGCCACCAATAGTTTCTGGCAATGAGGTGCTTGGTACCCAGGATGCCTGGATGACCAGATAGTGCGGAGTCATGATTTTCCCTAAGTACCCTTAGCCGGAATTGCAGGGGAACAAACAGCTTGTTCTCAGGAAGGTTCCCGGGAGCTGAACCTTGATCAGCCGCAATTTCAGAGACTAAATCAGAATCAATAGAGGAAATGATTATACCTGGAGGAAAAATACAAGCAGAATCTTCCTCTGAAGGAGGGCTGGCCATGAAGCTACGCGACAGTGCATCAGCCTTAATATTTTTAGACCCAGCCCTATAGGTAACCAAAAAGTTGAATCTGGTAAAAAAAATAACGCGCATCGAGCTTGTCTCGGGTTTAGCCTCTGGGCAGATTCTAGGAAAACCAGATTCTTGTGGTTGGTAAGGACCGTTACCTGGTGCCTAGCACCCTCCAGGAAGTGGCGCCACTCTTAAAATGCCCATTTAATGGCTAAGAGTTCGCGGTTGCCAATATCATAGTTACACTCAGTGGGCGAAAACTTCCTGGAGAAGTAGGCACAGGGACGGAGATGGGTGAGGGACCTGGTACCCGGGGACAAGACAGCCCCCACTCCCACCTCGGACGCGTCAACCTCCACGATAAATGGCTCCATTTGGTTGGGCTGAACCAGCACCGGGGCCGAGATAAAGCACTTTTTAAGGATCTCAAAAGCCTGGACAGCCTCAGGAGGTCAGTGGAGGAGATCAGCACCTTTGCGAGTGAGATCCGTAAGAGGCTTAGCGATGACCGAGAAGTTAGCAATAAATCTCCTGTAATTATTAGCGAACCCCAGGAAGCACTGTAACGCCTTCAGGGAGGCAGATTGGACCCATTCCGCCACAGCCTGGACCTTGGCGGGGTCCATGCAGAATTCATGAGGAGTGAGGATTTGACCCAAAAATGGTATCTCCTGCACCCCAAACACAAATTTTTCGGTCTTCGCAAACAGTTTGTTTTCCCGAAGGACCTGGAGCACCTTCCTGACGGGCTCAATGTGGGAGGACCAGTCCTTGGAAAACACAAGTATGTCATCAAGGTACACTACAAGAAATACCCCCAGGTAATCTCTTACAATCTCATTTATGAAATTCTGGAAGACCGCGGGAGCATTACACAACCCAAAGGGCATGACGAGGTATTCGAAATGACCTTCGGGCGTGTTAAACGCAGTCTTCCACTCATCCCCCTCTTTGATGCGGATAAGGTTATACGCCCCCCGTAGATCAAACTTAGAGAACCATTGGGCCCCCTGAACCTGATTAAAGAGATCAGGAATCAAAGGAAGGGGATACTGGTTCCTTACAGTGACCTTATTCAAGTTACGGTAGTCAATGCATGGCCTAAGACCACCATCCTTCTTCCCTACGAAGAAGAAGCCAGCACCTACCGGAGAAGTAGAGGGGCGAATGTAACCCTTAACCAGGCATTCCTGGATATACTCTCTCATGGCTTCACGCTCGGGACAAGAGAGATTAAATATCCTACCCTTAGGGAGCTTAGCTCCTGGTACCAAATCGATAGCGCAATCGTATTCTCTATGAGGAGGTAACACTTCGGAGGCCTCCTTAGAGAAAACCTCAGCGAAGTCCTGAACAAACTCAGGTAGCGTGTTCACCTCCTCAGGGGGAGAAATAGAATTAACAGAGAAACATGACGTCAAGCATTCATTACCCCATTTGGTAAGATCCCCAGTATTCCAGTCAAACGTGGGTGTCACGAAGCGGGTTAGTGGACCCACTAGGCTGTACCGCCGTAGCGGGAAGGCAGCTGGCCAAACAACCGGACACCCCAGAAATACAATGTCCCGCACAAGGGTACCTGAATAGTCCAGATGGTGGCCGCAGCTCTGGCACAGATGAGATGGGTGCAGCAGATGGCGCCAAACGTGGCGGATGACACAGGAGCCGCAAGTTACGCCAGACGTGGCGGATTGCTCCGGACGTGGCAGATGACACAGGACGTGGCGGATTCCTCCGGACGTGGCAGATGACACAGGACGTGGCGGATTCCTCCAGACGTGGCAGATTCCTCCGGACGTGGCAGATGACACAGGACGTGGCAGATGACACAGGACGGAGGTGCTCCGGCGGAGGTGAGTGGATGCAAGCGCTGGCGTCTCCTGAGGAGGAGGCTGGGGCCAGCGCTTGCCGACTCGTGGCTGCGGCTGTCAGCTGGAGGCTGGAGCTGACAGCCCGCAGCCACGGACATTACAGTATCCCCCCTCTTACGCCCCCTCTTCTTGGGACCGGAGCGAGAGAGAAACTTCTTTAGAAGAGTAGGGGCATAGAGGTTCTCCTCTGGCTCCCAGGACCTCTCTTCGGGACCAAACCCACTGCAATCCACCAAATACAAGGTCTTTCCTCTCACTCTCTTGGTGTCCAAGATCTCCTTTACCTCAAAGATGTCCGAGGAGCCGCTGGGAGCAACCGCAGGGCTGGGAGTCTTGGAATAGTGGTTTAGGATCACAGGCTTCAGGAGGGAGATGTGGAAGGAGTTGGGAATCCTGAGGGTAGGAGGCAGCCGAAGCTTGTAGGCGACAGGGTTGATCTGCTGCAGGACCTCGAATGGTCCAAGGAACCTGGGAGCGAACTTGGATGAAGGCACCTTCAAGCGAATGTTCCGAGAGGACAGCCAGACTTTAGTCCCCGGAAGATACTGAGGCGGCTCTTTTCTCTTAATATCTGCCTTTCGCTTCATGCGATCTACTGCCAGCAAAATAGAGGACCGGGTCTGTCTCCAGATTTGCAGGAAGTCCCCATATGCAGAGTCAGCAGCGGGTACCTGAGATGAAGTCGACACTGGAAGAGGAACTCTGGGATGTTGACTGTACCCGATGTGAAACGGAGTGGAGGTGGTGGACTCACTTGTGTGGTTGTTGTAAGAAAATTCGGCCCATGGTAGAAGCTGTACCCAGTTATCGTGCTGTGAAGAGATGAAATGGCGGAAATAATTTTCCATGATCTGGTTGATCCTCTCAACTTGCCCATTGGATTGGGGGTGATAGGCAGAGGAAAAGTCCATCTCATGTGTAGGAGTTTACAGAGGGCTCTCCAGAACTTAGAGGTAAACTGAACCCCTCGGTCGGACACAATGTGAAGAGGCAAGCCATGCAAGCGGAAGATGTGCTGAATGAAGAGACTTGCCAGACGAGGAGCAGAAGGTAGGCCGGTCAGCGGGATAAAATTAGCCATCTTAGAGAACCGGTCCACCACCACCCAGACAGTGTTACATTCTGCAGAGGGGGGAAGGTCTGTGACGAAGTCCATCTCAATGTGCTGCCAGGGGGCATTGGGTACAGGCAGAGGTTGAAGCAGGCCGGCAGGCTTGGAGTGAGTCACTTTGTTAGAGGCACACACCTTGCAAGCAGAGACAAAGTCCAGAACATCCTTAGGTAGCGTGGACCACCAAAAGTGACGAGCAATCAGGTCTCGGGTTTTACGGACACCGGCGTGCCCAGCAAGTTTAGAACTATGTCCCCAGAGGAGAATTTTTCTCCTGACCGCCAACCGAACAAAAGTCCTCCCAGGGGGGATTTCTCTAACCTGCAGAGGATTAGCAGTGACGATGCAGGACGTGTCTATGATGGTCTGGAGGGACTCCACCGTGTCTTCCGTCTCAAACGATCTGGACAGGGCATCGGCCCTCACATTTTTGTCTGCAGGACGGTAGTGGAGCGCAAACAGAAAACGGGTGAAGAACAGCGATCACCTGGCTTGACGAGGATTAAGTCTTTGAGCGGACTGAAGGTAAGTGAGGTTCTTGTGGTCGGTGAAGATCAGGATGGGGTGAGCAGCGCCCTCCAGAAGATGTCTCCACTCCTCCAGAGCCAATTTGATGGCCAGCAGCTCCCGATCTCCAATGGAGTAATTGCGCTCAGCAGAGGAAAACAGTCTAGAGTAGTAGCCACACACTACTGCCTTTCCTTTGGAGCTCCTCTGGAACAGAAGTGCACCTGCACCGACAGAGGAAGCGTCCACTTCCAGTGGGAACTGCCGAGATACGTCGGGATGATGGAGGATCGAGGCTGAAGTGAAGGCACTCTTCAGGCTATTAAATGCAGACTCTGCCTCTGGAGTCCACACTTTGGCGTTCACACCCTTCTTGGTAAGGGTAGAGATGGGGCCGTCAGAGAAGAGAAGTTAGGAATAAACTGCCGGTAGAAATTGTCGAATCCCAGGAACCGCTGTATGGCCCTTAAGCCTTGGGGACGTGGCCACTCCAGGACAGCCTTCACTTTCTCAGGATCCATCTTGAGGCCTTGATCCGAGATGATGTAGCCCAGGAAGGGCAGAGAACTCTTCTCAAAGACGCACTTCTCCAGCTTGGCGTATAAATGATTCTCCCTCAATCGTAGTAGAACCTGACGAACATGCCTCCGATGAGTCGCCTGATCTGGGGAGAAAATCAAAATATCATCGAGATAAACAACAACACAGACATAGAGTAGATCTCGGAAGATGTCGTTAACGAACTCCTGAAACACTGCGGGGGCGTTACACAGTCCGAAGGGCATCACCAGGTATTCGTAGTGCCCGTCCCGGGTGTTAAATGCCGTCTTCCATTCGTCACCCCGGTGAATCCAGACTAGATTGTAAGCCCCACGCAGATCTAGCTTAGAAAAAATTTTGGCCCCTCGTATGCGATTAAATAGCTCAGAGATGAGTGGCAACGGGTATTTGTTCTTGACTGTGATCAGGTTGAGGCCCCTGTAGTCAATGCAGGGACGAAGGGATCCATCCTTCTTTTTAACGAAGAAGAATCCAGCCCCGGCCGGGGAGGAAGATTTTCGTATAAAACCCCTCTCCAGATTCTCCTTTATATAGGCCGACATGGATAGAGTCTCAGGCAAGGAGAGAGGATATACCCGTCCACGGGGAAGAGAGGCATTAGGAACCAGGACCTCCCTAGGGCTGAGGAGGGAGGTCAATGTAGAAAAAAAAGGGGTAGCCAGGTTAGAGAGGGGTCAGACTATATTGGTGGGGGGAGAAACAGAATGTGGGGAGAGGACTAGACAACAAGATAAGGAGATCCTTTCGTTACAAAACATCAGTGTAAATAAAAAGGACCGATTAATGTCAAATCACATTTCTGATAATAAAAGTGAAAAACTGACAGGCAAGTTAAAGTGTATGTTCACAAATGCCAGAAGTCTAGCAAGCAAAATGGGGGAGCTGGAGGCCTTGATACTGGAAGAAAATATAGATATAGTTGGTGTTGCTGAAACATGGCTGGACTCTTCACATGACTGGGCTGTAAATCTACAGGGTTTTACACTTTTTCGTAAAGACAGGACAAATAGGAAAGGTGGTGGTGTATGTCTGTATGTGAGAAGTGATATGAAGGCGAGTGTGAAAGAGACAATAGTGGGTGAAGACTGTGAGGAGGTTGAAACCTTGTGGGTGGAACTAGAAAGGGAGGTAAACACTGAAAAAATTACTTTTGGTGTAATCTATAGACCCCCCAATATAACTGAGGAGATGGAAGGTCAGATATATAAACAGATGGAGCGGGCTGCACAGGCGGGTACTGTAGTGATAATGGGAGATTTTAATTTCCGGGATATTAATTGGTGTCATGGTTCGGCTTCAACTGCAAAGGGGAGACATTTCCTCAACCTGTTGCAGGAAAATTTTATGGGCCAGTTTGTGGAAGACCCGACTAGAGGTGAAGCTCTGTTGGATCTGGTCATTTCTAATAATGCAGATCTTGTTGGGAATGTCAATGTTCGTGAAAACCTCGGTAACAGTGATCATAATATAGTTACATTTTACCTATACTGTAAAAAACAAACGCAGGCTGGGAGGGCAAAAACATTTAATTTTAAGAAAGCCAATTTCCCCAGGATGAGGGCTGCAATTCAGGATATAGACTGGGAAGAACTAATGTCAAATAATGGAACAAATGATAAATGGGAGATTTTCAAATCTACTTTGAGTTATTATAGTGCAAAATTTATTCCTACAGGTAATAAGTATAAACGACTCAAATTAAACCCCACATGGCTTACACCTTCTGTGAAAGGGGCAATACATGACAAAAAAAGGGCATTTAAAAAATACAAATCTGAGGGTACAGCTGTAGCCTTTGTAAAATATAAAGAGCTTAATAAAATCTGTAAAAATGTAATAAAATTAGCAAAAATACAAAATGAAAGGCAGGTGGCCAAGGATAGTAAAACAAATCCTAAAAAATTCTTCAAGCATATAAATGCAAAAAAGCCAAGGTCTGAACATGTAGGACCCCTAGATAATGGTAATGGGGAGTTGATCACAGGGGATCAAGAGAAGGCAGAGTTACTAAATGGGTTCTTTAGCTCTGTATATACAACAGAAGAAAGAGCAGCTGATGTAGCCAGTGCCAGTGCTGTTAATATATCAGTTGATATACTGAATTGGATGAATGTAGAGATGGTCCAAGCTAAATTAAATAAAATAAATGTGCACAAGGCTCCGGGACCAGATGGGTTACACCCTAGAATTCTTAAAGAGCTTAGTTCAGTTATTTCTGTCCCCCTTTTCATAATATTCAGAGAATCTCTAGTGACAGGTATAGTGCCGAGGGACTGGCGCAGGGCAAATGTGGTGCCTATTTTCAAAAAGGGCTCTAGGTCTTCCCCGGGTAATTATAGACCAGTAAGCTTAACATCCATCGTGGGGAAAATGTTTGAGGGGCTATTGAGGGACTATATACAGGATTATGTGACAATAAATAGCATTATAAGTGACAGCCAGCACGGTTTTACTAAGGACAGAAGTTGTCAAACTAACCTAATCTGTTTTTATGAAGAGGTGAGCAGAAGTCTAGACAGAGGGGCCGCTGTGGATTTAGTGTTTTTGGACTTTGCAAAGGCATTTGACACTGTCCCCCATAGACGCCTAATGGGTAAATTAAGGACTATAGGTTTAGAAAATATAGTTTGTAATTGGATTGAGAATTGGCTCAAGGACCGTATCCAGAGGGTTGTGGTCAATGATTCCTTCTCTGAATGGTCCCCGGTTATAAGTGGTGTACCCCAGGGTTCAGTGCTGGGACCACTATTATTCAACTTATTTATTAATGATATAGAGGAAGGGATTAATAGCACTATTTCTATTTTTGCAGATGACACCAAGCTATGTAATATAGTTCAGACTATGGAAGATGTTCATGAATTACAGGCAGATTTAAACAAACTAAGTGTTTGGGCGTCCACTTGGCAAATGAAGTTTAATGTAGATAAATGTAAAGTTATGCATCTTGGTACCAACAACCTGCATGCATCATATGTCCTAGGGGGCGCTACACTGGCGGATTCACTTGTTGAGAAGGATCTGGGTGTACTTGTAAATCATAAACTCAATAACAGCATGCAGTGTCAATCAGCTGCTTCAAAGGCCAGCAGGATATTGTCGTGTATTAAAAGAGGCATGGACTCGCGGGACAGGGATGTAATAATGCCACTTTACAAAGCATTAGTGAGGCCTCATCTAGAATATGCAGTTCAGTTCTGGGCTCCAGTTCATAGAAAGGATGCCCTGGAGTTGGAAAAAATACAAAGAAGAGCAACGAAGCTAATAAGGGGCATGGAGAATTTAAGTTATGAGGAAAGATTGAAAGAATTAAACCTATTTAGCCTTGAAAAAAGACGACTAAGGGGGACATGATTAACTTATATAAATATATTAATGGCACATACAAAAAATATGGTGAAATCCTGTTCCTTGTAAAACCCCCTCAAAAAACAAGGGGGCACTCCCTCCGTCTGGAGAAAAAAAGGTTCAAGCTGCAGAGGCGACAAGGCTTCTTTACAGTGAGAACTGTGAATTTATGGAATAGCCTACCGCAGGAGCTGGTCACAGCAGGGACAGTAGATGGCTTTAAAAAAGGGTTAGATAATTTCCTAGAACAAAAAAATATTAGCTCCTATGTGTAGAAATTTTTCCTTCCCTTTTCCCTTCCCTTGGTTGAACTTGATGGACATGTGTCTTTTTTCAGCCGTACTAACTATACTATACTATACTATACTATAATGGGGCAGTCATAGGTGCGATGTGGAGGCAGCGTCTCAGCCTCCTTTTTGCTGAAAACATCTGCATACTGAGCAAAATGGGGAGGCAGTCCCGACAGCGACTGAGGCAGAGAAGGCTTGACAGGATGGATCTGCAACAGACAACGACCATGGTACTTGGAGCCCCATTGGAGAACCTCTCCAGAATTCCAGTCCAGGACTGGGGCATGTAGTCGAAGCCAAGGCAGGCCCAGCAGAACAGGATTGATGGCCTTGGGCAAAACAAGGAACAAAATAAATTCAGAATGAAGTACTCCAACCTGGAGCTTCAACGGCTTGGTTTTAGAGATAATGGGATCAGGCAGAGGCAGTCCATTAACAGAGGCAACAGCCAAAGATGTCTCCAGGGGAACTGTGGGCAGCTGAAGATGATCCACAAGCTCTTTCTGGATAAAATTTGCAGCAGAGCCAGAGTCAAGATAGGCAGAGACTTGATGTGTCCTGTCGCCGGATACCAGGGTCACAGGAATAGTCAGTTTGGAAGCGAATCCTCTGTTAGATTCTGTTCCACCTAGTGTTGTCTCTCCAACCAATCCCAGGCAATGGGGTCTCTCCGGCCTCTGGGGGCACAGACGCACAATATGGCCTCCATGGCCGCAATACAAACAAAGTCCAGAAGTGCGTCTGCGTTGTTTCTCCTGGGTAGACAATTTAACATAATTACTCTGCATCGGGTACTCTGGTGGGACGACTGAGGAGGATTGCGGGACAGCAGAATCCAGCCTGAGAAGTTCTCTCCCCCGGAGACCCTCTTGGGAACGTTCCCGGATCCTCATGTCGACACGGGAGGCGAGTAGGATAAGATCGTCCAGGATAGATGGCAGATCGCGAGCAGCCAGCTCGTCCTTGATCCCTGAAGACAGTCCCTGCCAGAATGTAGCCACCAAAGCCTCGTTGTTCCATGTCAATTCAGCAGCCAGGATACGGAACTGAATGGCATACTCGCCCACGGAGAGGTCTCCCTGGTGTAGGGTCAGCAAGGATGCAGCAGCCGAAGAAACTCTCCCAGGTTCCTCAAAGATCGAGCGGAAGGTCTGTAAGAAGCACTGCAAGTCCCGGTTCTCTGGTCCCTGATGTTCCCACAGAGGATTGGCCCATGCCAGGGCTTTGCCGGTAAGGAGAGAGATGATAAAGGCGATCCTGACGTCATCCGAACAGAAGGACCTGGCATGTAGTCTGAAATGGATCAGGCACTGATTCAAAAATCCCCTGCAGGACCTCGGATCTCCATCATAGCGTGGAGGTAGCGACAAGAAACACAGGGGGTTGGTACCGGTACAGACAGGAAGTATAGCAGGCGGAACCGCAGAAACGGGTGCAGTGATGACTGTGGACGGAGCAAGCAGCCGATGGGCTATGGCGTTCACCGACAGGAGGAGCTGGTCTTGTCGTGACTGGAGATCCTCCATCTCAGCCAGCATGGCTTGTGTAGTCAACGTCTCAGGTTGACCAGCGGGGTCCATGGCCTGAGCGTACTGTCACGAAGCGGGTTAGTGGACCCACTAGGCCGTACCGCCGTAGCGGGAAGGCAGCTGGCCAAACAACAGGACACCCCAGAAATACAATGTCCCGCACAAGGGTACCTGAATAGTCCAGATGGTGGCCGCAGCTCTGGCACAGATCAGATGGGTGCAGCAGAAAGCGCCAAACGTGTCGGATGACACAGGAGCCGCAAGTTGCGCCAGACGTGGCGGATTCCTCCAGACGTGGCAGATGACACAGGACGTGGCGGATTCCTCCGGACGTGGCAGATGACACAGGACGTGGCGGATTCCTCCAGACGTGGCAGATGACACAGGACGTGGCGGATTCCTTCGGACGTGGCAGATTCCTCTGGACGTGGCAGATGACACAGGACGTGGCAGATGACACAGGACGTGGCACGACTAGATACTAGGGCAAAGCACGGGAAACAGGAACGGGGAACAAGGTACGGGTAACAACAGGAACGGGAAACACTAAGGGACCATTTGCAAGACAGACTGGGAAAACTAACAACGCTCAGGCATCGAACTAGGGGGCTGGACCCCTCTTATAGCCCAGGGTACTCACGGGTCAAAGGTCGTTCAAGATGTCCGGTGCGCGCGCTGCCCCTTTAAGAGCGGGGACGAGCGTGCGCGCGCACCCTGCGGGCTCCGGCGGAGGTGAGTGGATGCAAGTGCTGGCGTCTCCTGAGGAGGAGGCTGGTGCCAGCGCTTGCCGACTCGTGGCTGCGGCTGTCAGCGGGAGGCTGGAGCTGACAGCCCGCAGCCACCGACATTACAGTGGGATTATGCAACTGCAACCAGGGAAGGCCTAAAACCAAATCGGACGATAATCCCTGCATCAACAGTACAGAGCACTGCTCCAAATGCATGGAGCCAACAAGGAGTTCAAAAACAGGGGTATGCTGTGTAAAATAACCATTAGCAAGAGGAGTGGATTCGATACCCACTACCGGGACAGGTTTAGGCAAATCAATCAAAGGCATAGCTAGAGACATAGCAAATTCCACAGACATGATATTAGCAGAAGACCCTGAATCCACGAAGGCACTGCCGGTAGCAGACCTACCACCAAAAGAGACCTGAAAGGGAAACAAGATTTTATTACGTTTCATATTTATGGGAAATACCTGTGCGCCCAAGTGACCTCCCCGATGATCACTTAGGCGCGGAAGTTTTCCGGCTGCTTATTCCTACGCCTAGGACAGTTGTTCAGCCCCACAATAGAAGCAGAGACCATTCTTCCTGCGGAACTCTCTACGTTGTTGGGGGGACACGGAGGCCCCGAGTTGCATAGGTACCTCCGAGTCTTCCGTGGAAGAACGAAGCAACGGAATCTCGGGAGGCATCATGGGGGAGTCAGAGGAGAAAACACAAAAACTTTCAAGTTGTCGTTCCCTAAGACGTCGGTCAAGTCGTACCGCTAAAGCCATAACATGATCTAGGGAGTCAGAAGAGGGCTATCCCTCTTTCAGGGCGTTCGACAGACCCAACCTAAACTGGCACCTTAAGGCAGGGTAATTCCACCGAGAAGCTACGCACCACTTCCTAAAGTCAGAGCAATACTCCTCAACAGGTCTCTTACCGTGACGTAAGGTCACCAGCTGACTCTCGGCAAAGGCAGTCTTGTCAGTCTCGTCATAAATGAGTCCGAGAGCAGAAAAGAAAAGATCAACAGAGGAAAGTTCAGGGGCGTCAGAAGCCAAGGAGAAGGCCCATTCTTGGGGCCCATCCTGGAGCCGGGACATAATTATACCCACCCGCTGGCTCTCAGAACCTGAGGAGTGGGGCTTTAAGCGAAAATAGAGCCTACAACTCTCCCGAAAGGAGAGAAAAGTCTTCCGGTCCCCTGAGAACCGGTCAGGCAACATGAGGTGTGGTTCAAGAGGTGGGGTGAGGGGCACTACCATGGTAGCATCAGGCTGGTTGACCCTCTGAGCCAGGGCCTGGACCTGTAGGGAGAGACCCTGCATTTGCTGAGCCAGGGTCTCAAGGGGGTCCATAGTAGTGTCAGGGACCAGGGTAGACTAGGTATATGGGCTTGTGTTTATGTAATGTTGGGGGTGGGGAAACAGACAAGTGAGCCCTAATCTACCCGCCACTCAGTCCCTGCCTACTTGCAACGACCCGCCCTAGGCGACGGGGTACAACTGGGCGACAGTCCCTACGCTCAAAAAGTGCACGACGGACAAACAGACAAGGGTACACAGAAGCTAAGGCAAATGGGGCAGTTGCCCACGGCAACACCGTGAGCAACAAGAGAGGAGAACGAGCCGAGTCAAACCAGGAGTGTACGAGGTACCAAACGCAGAGCAGGAGAGTAGTGAACAAGCCGAGTCAAACCAGGAGCTTACGAGGTACCAAACACAATGCAGGAGAGTGGTCAGTAAGCCAGGGTCAATATGAAGCAGGGACAAATAGTTCAAGAAGCTGCAGCAGGGCCAGGAAACCAAACAAGAAGAATCACAAGCAAGGAGGAACAGGAAAGGCAGGTATAAATAGACAGAGGGCGGGAGCTCTCTCCGTCTGGCCAGGCTGTGATAGGCTCTCCCACTCCTAAGCCTGCCATCCTGAGTGGTGGAAGATGGAGTGAGTCTCACAGACATAGAAGCAGGTGCAGACTGATTACCTATGGGCGTTGACACAGAAGCTGTGCCTGGCAGATCCTTTACACATAGAGTGACCTAATAATACCAATGTACAGTGACCTAATAATAACAACATACAGTGACCTAATAATAATGCCATACAGTGACCTAAAACTGACATACAGTGACCTAATAATACTGCCATACAGTGACCTAAATATACCAACATATAGTGACCTAATAATACCAACATACAGTGACCTAATAATACCAAGATATTGTGACCTGATAATACCAACATACAGTGACCCAATAATACCAACACACAGTGACCCAATAATACCAACATACATTAACCTAATAATACTGCCATACAGTAACCTAATACCGACATACAGTGACCTAATAATGCTGCCATACAGTGACCTATTACTACCAACATACCGTGACCTAATAATACTGCCATACAGTGACCTAATTATATCAACATACAGTGACCTAATAATACCGCCATACAATGACCTAAAAATACCAACATAGAGTGACCTAATAATACCAATGTACAGTGACCTAATAATAACAACATACAGTGACCTAATAATAATGCCATACAGTGACCTAATACTGACATACAGTGACCTAATACTGACATACAGTGACCTAATAATACTGCCATACAGTGACATAAATATACCAACATATAGTGACCTAATAATACCAACATACAGTCACCTAATAATACTAACATACAGTGACCTAGTAATATCAACATACAGTGACCTAATAGTACTAATATACAGTGACCTAATAATGCTGCCATACAGTGACCTATTACTACCAACATACCGTGACCTAATAATACTGCCATACAGTGACCTAATTATATCAACATACAGTGACCTAATAATACCGCCTTACAATGACCTAAAAATACCAACATAGAGTGACCTAATAATACCAATGTACAGTGACCTAATAATAACAACATACAGTGACCTAATAATAATGCCATACAGTGACCTAATACTGACATACAGTGACCCAATACTGACATACAGTGACCTAATAATACTGCCATACAGTGACCTAAATATACCAACATATAGTGACCTAATAATACCAACATACAGTGACCTAATAATACTAACATACAGTGACCTAATAATATCAACATACAGTGACCTAATAGTACTAACATACAGTGACCTAATAATACCGCAATACAGTGACCTAATGCCGACATACAGTGACTTAATAATACTGACATACAGTGACCTAATTATACCAACATACAGTGACCTAATAATATCGCCATACAGTGACCTAATAATACCAACATACATTGACCTAATAATACAAACATACAGTGACCCAATAATACCAACATAAATTAACCTAATAATACTGCCATACAGTGACCTAATACCGACATACAGTGACCAAATAATGCTGCCATACAGTGACCTATTAATACCAACATACAGTGACCTAATATTACCGCCATACAATGACCTAATAATACAAACATATAGTGATCAAATAATACCAACATACAGTGAGCTAATAATACCAACATACAGTGACCCAATAATATTAACATACAGTAACCTAATAATACTGCTATACGGTGATCTAATTACACCAACATACAGTGACCTAATAATACCTTTATACAGTGACCTAATAATACCGACATATAGTGACCGCATAATACCAACATGCAGTGACCTAATAATACCGACATACAGTGACCACATAATACCAACATACAGTGACCTAATAATACCAGCACACATTGACCTAATAATACCAACATACAGTAACCACATAATACCAACATACAGTGACCTAATAATACCGACGTACAGTGACCACATAATACCAACATACAGTGACCTAATAATACCGACATACAGTGACCTAATAATACCGCCATACAGTGACCTAATAATACCAACATACAGTGACCACATAATACCAACATACAGTGATCTAATAATACCAATGTACAGTGACCTAATAATACCAACATACAGTGACCTAATAATAATGCCAGTGACCTAATATCGACATACAGTGACCTAATAATGCTGCCATACAGAGACCTAATAATACCAACATACAGTGATCTAATTATACCAAAATACAGTGACATAATAATACCAGCATACAGTGAACTAATAATACCAACATATAGTAACCTAATAATACCAAGATACAGTGAACTAATAATACCAACATACAATGACCTAATAATACCAACATACAGTGACCTAATTATACCAACATACAGTGACCTAATAATTCCAGCATACAGTGACCTAATAATACCGTCATAGAGTGACCTAATAATACCGACATACAGTAACTTAATAATACTGCCATACAGTGACCTAATAATAACAACATACAGTGAACTAATAATACCAACATACAGTGACCTACTAATAATGACATACAGTGACCTAATACCCACATACAGTGACCTAATAATAATGCCCTACAGTGACCTAATAATACCAACATATAGTGACCTAAAAATACAAACATATAGTGACCTAATTGTACCAACATACAATCACCTAATTATACCAACATTCAGTGACCTATTTATAATGCTATACAGTGACCTAATACTGACATACGGTGACCTGATAATACTGCCATACAGTGTCCTACTAATATCAACATACAGTGACCTAATAATACCAACATACAGTGACCTAATAATACCGACATACAGTGACCTAATAATACCGACATACAGTGACTGCATAATACGAACATACAGTAACCTAATAATACGATCATACAGTGACCACATAATACCAACATACAGTGACCGAATAATATCGACATACTCTGACCACATAATACCAACACACAGTGACATAATAATACCGGCATACAGTGAGCTAATAATACCTGCATACAGTGACCTAATAATACCAACATACAGTGACCACATAATACCAACATTCAGTGTCCTAATAATACCAACGTACAGTGACCTAATACCAATATACAGTGACCTAATAATGCTGCCATACAGTGACCTAATAATACTGCCATACAGTGACCTAATAATAACAACATATAGTAACATAATAATACCAACATACAGTGACCTAATAATACTAGCATACAGTGACCTTATTATATCAACATACAGTTGCTTAATAATACCGCCATACAGTGACCTAATAATACCAAGTTACAGTGACCTAATATTAGCGCCATACAGTGACCTAATAATACCAACATACAGTGACCTAATAATACGAACATATGGTGACCTAATAATACCAACATACAGTGAACTAATAATACCAACATACAGTGACCTAATTATAGCAACATACAGTGACCTAATAATAATGCCATACAGTGACCTAATACCGACATACAGTGACCTAATAAAACTGCCATACAGTGACCTAATAATACAAACATACAGTGACCTAATAATACTAACATAGAGTGACCTATTAATACCAACATACAGTGACCACATAATACCAACATACAGTGACCTAATAATACCAACATATATTGACCTAATAATACTAACATACAGTGACCTAATAATACCAACATACAATGACCACATAATACCAACATACAATGACCTAATAATACCAACCTACAGTGACCTAATTATACCAACATACAGTGACCTAATAATACCAGCATACAGTGACCTAATAATACCAACATACAGTGACCTAATAATACCGACATAGAGTGACCTAATAATACCGACATACATTAACTTAATAATACTGCCATACAGTGACCTAATAATAACAACATACAGTGACCTAATAATAATGACATACAGTGACCTAATACCAACATATAGTGACCTAAAAATACAAACATATAATGACCTAATTATACCAACATACAGTGACCTAATTATACCAACATACAGTGACCCAATAATACCAACATACAGTGACCTAATAATAATGCCATACAGTGACCTAATATCGACATACAATAACCTAATAATGCTGCCATACAGAGACCTAATAATACCAACATACAGTGATCTAATTATACCAAAATACAGTGACCACATAATACCAACATACAGTGACCTAATAATACCAATGTACAGTGACCTAATAATACCAACATAGTGACCTAATAATAATGCCATACAGTGACCTAATATCGACATACAGTGACCTAATAATGCTGCCATACAGAGACCTAATAATACCAACATACAGTGATCTAATTATACCAAAATACAGTGACCTAATAATACCAACATAGGTTGACCTAATAATACCGACATACAGTGACTTAATAATAATACCGCCATACAGTGACCTAATCATACCAACATATAGTGACCTAATAATACCAAGATACAGTGACCCAATAATACCAACAAACAGTGACCTAATAATACCAACATACAGTGTCCTAATAATAATGCAATACAGTGACCTAATACCCACATACAGAGACTTAATAATAATACCGCCATACACTGACCTAATAATACCAACATACAGTGACCTAATAATACCAACATATAGTGACCTAAAAATACAAACATACAGTGACCTAATTATACCGACATACAGTGACCCAATAATACCAACATTCAGTGACCTAATAATAATAATAATGCCATACAGTGACCTAATACTGATATACATTGACCTAATAATGCTGCCATACAGTGACCTATTAACCCCTTCATGACTGAGCCTGTTTTGGCCTTCAGGACAAAGCCGATTTTTCAAATCTGACATGTGTCACTTTATGTGGTAATAACTCCGGAATGCTTTTACCTATCCAAGTGATTCTGAGATTGTTTTCTCGTGACATATTGTACTTTATGTTAGGGAAAAATGTGGTCGATAAATTCAATATTTATTTGTAAGAAACGCCAAGATTTAGAGCAAATTTGCAAAAATTAGCATTTTTCTAAATTTTAATGTATTTACTTGTAAAACAGATAGTAATACCACACAAAATAGTTACTAGTTAACATTTCCCATATGTCTACTTTATGTTTGCATCGTTTTTTGAACATTCTTTTATTTTTCTAGGACGTTACAAGGCTTAGAACTTTAGAAGCAATTTCTCATATTTTCAAGAAAATTTCAAAAGCCGGTTTTTTCAGGGACCAGTTCAGTTCTGAAGTGGCTTTGAGGGCCCTATATTTTAGAAAGTCCCCATAAATCACCCCATTTTGCAAACTGCACCCATCAAAGTATTCAAAACAGCATTCAGAAAGTGTTTTAACCCTTTAGGCGTTTCACAGGAATTAAAGCAAAGTAGAGGTGAAATGTACAAATTTCATTTTTTTTCTTCGAAAATTCATTTGTAATACATTTTTTTTTGTAACACAGAAGGTTTTACCCAAGAAATGCAACTCAATATTTATTGCCCAGATTCTGCAGTTTTTAGAAATATCCCACATGTGGCCCTAGTGCAGTAATGGACTGAAACACAGGCCTCAGAAGCAAAGAAGCACCTAGTGGATTTTGGGGCCTCCTTTTTTTAGATGATATTTTAGGCACCATGTCAGGTTTGAATAGGTCTTGTGGTACCAAAACAGTAAAGACCCCCCAAAAGTGTCCCCATTTTGGAAACTACACCCCTCAAGTTTTTTTTTGCTAAATTTATTTGAATTAGTATATGAAGATGAAAATCTACTTTTTTTGTGAAAAAACGTAGAAATTTTAAATTTTTACAAGGAATAAAGTAGAAAAAACACCCCAACATATGTAAAGCAATTTCTTCCGATTATAGCAATACCCCATATGTGGTAATAAACTGCTGTTTGGACCCACAGCAGGCCTCAGAAGAGAAGGAGCACCATTTGGATTTTGGATTTCTGATTTTGCTGGAATAGTTTTCAGTGCCGTGTCGCATTTGCAATGCACTGGAGGGATGAAAACCGTGGAAACCCCCCAATAGTTACCCCATTTTGGAAACTACACCCCTCAAGGAATTTTTCTAGGGGTAAAGTTAGCATTTTGACCCCACAGTTGTTTTGCTGAATTCATTGGAATTAGTCTGTAAAGGTAAAAATCTACTTTTTTTCTGTAAGAACTTAGACATTTTTAATTTTTACAAGGAATAAAGGAGAAAAAGCGCCCCAACATTTGTAAAACAAGTTCTCCTGATTACGTAAATACCCCACATGTGGTAATAAACTGCTGCTTGGACCCACACCGGGGCTTAGAAGGGAAGGAGCGCCATTTGACTTTTGGAGCTCAAATTTAGCTGGAATAGTTTTTGTGTGTCATGTCGAATTTGCAAAGCCCCCGAGGGACCGAAACAGTGGAAGCCCCCCAAAAGTAACCCCATTTGGGAAACTACACCACTTAAGGAATCTATCTAGGGGTATAGTGGGCATTTAGGCCCCTCACGTCTTTTGCAGAATTTATTAGAATTAGGCTGTGAAAATTAATATCAACATTATTTCCACTAAAATGTTGAATTTTTCAATTTCGCAAAGGATAAAGGAGAAAAAGCCCCCCAACATTTGTAAAGCAATTTCTCCCGAGTACGGCGATACCCCACGTGTGGTCATAAATGGTTTTTTATTAGAAAGTAATTAACCCTTTCCGAACTGATCCATGTTTTGCTTTTTTCTTTTTCGTTTTTCCTCCCCGCTTTTCGAGAGCCACAACTTTTTTTATTTTTCTGTCAGTAGAGCGGTGTGAGGGCTTATTTTTTGCGGTACGAGCTGTAGTTTTTATTGGTACCATTTTTTGGGCACTTTTTATTACATTTTTTGGTAGAGCGAAGGTGACCAAAAAACTGAGATTTTACAGTTTAAAATTCTTTATTTTTCACGGCGTTCACCGTGCGAGTTGAATAATGGTATATTGTAATAGCTTTAGACTTTTACGGACGCAGCGATACCAATTTTGTGTATTTTTTTAAATTTTTTACATTACTTTAGAGAAAAAATTTGAAAAGGGTTTCTTTTTGGACTTTAAATATTTATTACATTTTTTCCACTAATAATAACTATTTACTTTTGTTTTTACACATTTTATTAGTCCCCCTAGGAGACTTGAACCAGCGATCGTTAGATAGCTGGTAGAATACACTGCAATACTAATGTATTGCAGTATATTGTGATTTTTACAGGCTCCCGTATCAGCGTGAACGCTGTTTCTGTCCGTTAGTCCCGGGTATCAGCTGTAATACACAGCTGACACCCGCAGCGTATGGCGCGGGCTCAGTGCGTGAGACGCTCCATATATCACCCCCCACACCACGACATGCTATTAAGTCATGGTGCGCGAAGGGTTTAATGCGCAGCGGATGGTGCAGAGTGAAAATTACAATTTTCCACTGATGTGCCATTTTAGTGCACTATATGTTGTGTCCAGTTTGTGCCACAAATACCACATAAAATATTAACAGGGTTCTCCCGGGTATGGCGATGCCATATCGGTGGACGTAACCGGCTGTTTAGGCACGCTGTAGGGCTCAGAAGGGAGGGACGCCATTTGGCTTTTGGAGCGCAGATTTTGCTTGGTAGAAGCTCTGGCGTTTTTTTCAGTTTATAATGTGGGGGCATATGTAATCTGTGCGGAGAACATCAGGGTATAATAAGAGGGTATAATAATGGGGTAAATAAATAATAATCCACAGATATGTGGCCGGTGTCGCACTGATAAATTGCACCCGATCCTATCCGCTTTTGGAACACTCTGCACATTTTGCATCGCCATAATCTGGGAGCCGGAACTTTTTTTCTTTTTTCACCACCGGAGCTGCGTGAGGGCTTATTCTTTGCGGGACAATCTGTAATTTTCATTGGTACCATTTTGGGGTACATGCCATTTTGTTGATCACTTTTTATGCCATTTTTCGGCAAGCAAGGTGACCAAAAACCATCAATTCTGACAATGATTTTTATTTATTTTTGACGGCGTTTACCCTGGGCTATAAATGACCATTATACTTTATTTTGCGGGTCGGTACGATTACGGCGATACCAGATGTATATAGGTTTTTTATGTTTTGCAGCGTTTGCGCAATAAAATAACTTATTTAGAAAATTATTTATTTTCGGTGTCACCATATTCTGAGAGCCATAACTTTTTTATTTTTCAGTCAAAAAAGCTGTGTAAGGGCTTGTTTTTTGCAGAACGGGTTGTAGTTTGTATCGGTACTATTTTGGCGTACATGCAACTTTTTGATCACTTTTTATTGCATATTTTGGGAGGGGTTGTGACCAAAAAATAGTGATTCTCGCTTTGTTTTTCGTTTATTTTTTTTGCGGTATTCACTGTGCGGGAAAAATAACATTATAGTTTTATAGTTGGGGTCGTTACGAATGCGGTGATACCAAATATGTGTAATTTTTTTTTAAATGTTCATTTTTTTCCTATAATAAAAGACTTATTAAAAAAAGCAGTTCTTGTTTATGTCACTTATAACTTTCATTTTTACACTTTTTTTAAAACATTTTTATTCTTTTTTTAACTTTTTTCACTTGTCCCACTAGGGGACACTTAGACTTGCAGCTCTGATCGCTGCTGGAACACATTACACTACACACGTAGTGTAATGCATTCCAACTATCATTGTGACGTGACAGTCACACTGACAGGAAGCCTACGACGACCACCCTTCGGCTGGTCCTCATAGGCTTCTGTACATGGCAGCCCGGAAGCCATTGTCTGGCGTCCGGTTGCCATGGGTACCATCGCCAGCCCCCGTGATTTCACGTGGGGGCTGCCGATCGGCGCTAAACACCTTAATTGTGGCGTTCAAAATCGAACGCAGCAATTAAGGGGTTAACTGTCGAAATCAGTGGCGATGGGCCGCTGATCGGCAACGGGGAATGCAGGGCGGACACCCTGCACAGTTGACCTCCGCTGCGGTGTAGCGCCGCGCGGCGGTTAACTGTCAAAGCACAGACGTAACTGCACGTCAAGGTGTGCAAACTTACTGCTCACCTCGATGTACAGTTACGTCAAGGTGCGCTAAGGGGTTAATACCAACATATAGTAACCTAATAATAACAACATACAGTGGCCTAAGAATACCGCCATACAATGACCTAATAATACCAACATAGAGTGACCTAATAATACCGCCATACAGTGACCTAATAATATCAACATACATTAACCTAATAATGCTTCCATACAGTGACCTAATAATACCAACATTCAGTGACCTAATAATATCAACATACAGTGACCTAATTATATCAACATACAGTGACCTAATAATACCGCCATACAATGACCTAATAATACCAACATACAGTGACCTAATAATACCGCCATACAGTGACCTAATAATACCAACATATAGTGACCTAATAATACCAACACACAGTGACCCAATAATACCAACATACATTAACCTAATAATACTGCCATACAGTGACCTAATACCGACATACAGTGTCCTAATAATGCTGCCATACAGTGACCTATTACTACCAACATACAGTGACCTAATAATACCAGCATACAGTGACCTAAATATACCACCATATAGTGACCTAATAATACCAACATACAGTGACCTAATAATACTAACATACAGGGACCTAATAATATCAACATACAGTGACCTAATAATACTAACATACAGTGACCTAATAATACCGCCATACAGTGACCTAATACCAACATACAGTGACCT
This sequence comes from Rhinoderma darwinii, assembly GCF_050947455.1. Taxonomy (NCBI): domain Eukaryota; kingdom Metazoa; phylum Chordata; class Amphibia; order Anura; family Rhinodermatidae; genus Rhinoderma; species Rhinoderma darwinii. The sequence continues at coordinate 468,532,289 of NC_134688.1, read as the reverse complement.
AATTATAATGACATACAGTGACCTAATACCGACATACAGTGACCTGATAATACTGCCATACAGTGTCCTACTAATATCATCATACAGTGACCTAATAATACCAACATACAGTAACTTAATAATATTGCCATACGGTGACCTAATTATACCAACATACAGTGACCTAATAATACCGCCTTACAGTGACCTAATAATACTGACATACAGTGACCTAATAATACGAACGTACAGTGACCACATAATACCAACATACAGTGACATAATACCAACATTCAGTGACCTAATAAAACCAACATACAGTGACCTAATAATACTGCCATACAATGACCTAATAATACCAACATACAGTCACCTAATAATACTAACATACAGTGACCTAATAATACCAACATACAGTGACTTAATAATACCGCCATACAGTGACCTAATAATACCGCCACACAGTGAGCTAAAAATACCAATATACAGTGACCTAATAATATCGCCATACAGTGACCTAATAATACCATCGTACAGTGAACTAATAATACCAACATACAGTGACCTAATAAAACTGCAATACAGTGACCTATTAATACCAACATAGAGTGACCACATAATACCAACATACAGTGACCTAATAATGCCAACATATATTGACCTAATAATACTAACATACAGTGACCTAATAATACCAACATACAGTGACCTAATAATACCAACGTAAGGTGACCTAATAATACCAACATACAATGACCACATAATACCAACATACAATGACCTAATAATACCAACATACAGTGACCTAATTATATCAACATACAGTGACCTAATAATACCAGCATACAGTGACCTAATAATACCGACATACAGTGACTTAATAATACCGCCATACAGTGACCTAATAACACCAACATACAGTGACCTAATAATGCCAACATACAGTGACCTAATACCCACATACAGTGACTTAATAATAATGCCATACAGTGACCTAATAATACCAACATATAGTGACCTAATAATACCGCCTTACAGTGACCTAATAATACCAACATACATTATTCTAATAATACTGCCATACAGTGACCTACTAATAACAACATACAGTGACCTAATTATATCAACATACAGTGACCTAATAATACCAACATACAGTGACCTAATAGTACTAACATACAGTGACCTAATAATACCAACATAGAGTGACCTAATAATACCAACATACAGTGACCTAATAATGCTGCCATACAGTGACCTAATTATATCAACATACAATGACCTAATAATACCAACATACAGTGACCACATAATACCAACATACAGTGACCTAATAATACCAACATACAGTGACCACATAATACCAACATACAGTGACCTAATAATACCAACATACAGTGACCTAATAATACCAACATTCAGTGACCTAATAATACCAACATATAGTGACCACATAATACCAACATACAGTGACCAAATAATACCAACATACAGTGACCTAATAATACCAACATACAGTGACCTAATGATACCAACATACAGTGACCTACTAATAACAACATACAGTGACCTAATTATATCAACATACAGTGACCTAATAATACCAACATACAGTGACCTAATAGTACTAACATACAGTGACCTAATAATACCAACATAGAGTGACCTAATAATACCAACATACAGTGACCTAATAATGCTGCCATACAGTGACCTAATTATATCAACATACAATGACCTAATAATACCAACATACAGTGACCACATAATACCAACATACAGTGACCTAATAATACCAACATACAGTGACCTAATAATACCAACATTCAGTGACCTAATAATACCAACATACAGTGACCACATAATACCAACATACAGTGACCTAATAATACCAACATACAGTGACCTAATAATACCAACATTCAGTGACCTAATAATACCAACATATAGTGACCACATAATACCAACATACAGTGACCAAATAATACCAACATACAGTAACCTAATAATACTAATATACAGTGACCTAATAATACCAACATACAGTGACCTAATGATACCAACACACAGTGACCACATAATACCAACATAGAGTGACCTAATTATACCAACATACAGTGACCTAATAATACTAATATACAGTGACCTAATTATACCAACATACAGTGACCACATAATACCAACACACAGTGACCCAATAATAATGCCATACAGTGACCTAATAATACTAATATACAGTGACCTAATAATACCAACATACAGTGACCTAATAATACCAACATACAGTGACCTAATAATACCAACATACAGTGACCTAATAATACCAACATACAGTGACCTAATAATACCGACATAGAGTGACCTAATAATACCAATGTACAGTGACCTAATGATACCGACATACAGTGACCAAATAATACCAACATACAGTGACCTAATAATAACGACAAAAGTAAAGAAACATGATGCTGTATTGAAACCCAATGCCGGTATCATTTGGTATTTATTTTATTTTTTTAATAAGTGGCGGGACAAGATCTATTGGCTCCCAAAGAAGATGTTTTCTGTAGTGTGGTCCCTCCCACATTGGTCCCTTAAGTTCAGCATGATAGCTATTGGATGGACATTCATACATTCATACCTTAATTTCCTCCCTGCACCCCACCAATCCCCAGCGTTATTTATAATACATACTCCCCGCCGTCCGATTGGTTGTAAGAAGATTTAGAGTAAATTTTTGTCATGACATGAGCCCCCCTTAATGGTTCCCTAGACCTCCGACTTCTTCACCTAGCCCTAATCCCAGCCCCTAAAACAAGGATTGGGTCCCATCAAATAAAAGCAGGGAAACTTTTCTCAAATCAATAGGTTTCCTCTCCTGAGACCCGTACCATCTATAATACTGGTGTCTTTTTATGTGGCAGGGGGGCATTTGGTCCTCCTCTGGCACCAGGCCCCGGACTGCAAACTCTGCACATCCACATCCTACGGCTACACCACGAATATGTAGTATTCACATGGATCATACATATGGTCGAAGTATAATATAGAATGTTATTCTATGCAGTACCTTAACATGCCACTAGATGGTGAAGTTGCATAAAAAATGCCGCACACTCGGCCCTCTTGTCCTGAAGATGCCAAAACAAAAATATTTGACAATGTACATTTACCGTTTGACAAAAAATATTGAAGATTTATTAAAATTGGCACACGATACAAAAGGTACACCCGTCCCTCCCACGGCGTAGATTCATCCTCACGGTGCACACCCTGTTGACAAATTTGGCGAAGGGAAAAAAAAGATTTTTTTAGGCGAATTATTCTTTGTAAATCTCCCCCCACTTTCTCATACATTGTCATACCTGTCAACTCTCGGAAGAGCCAGCATATATTCCGGACGCTGCATTGTATGGCTGTGTTCACACAGGGCGGACACGCCCTGGGTGCCGCAGGGAATTCCGGGTGAAAAAGCGCAACAAACTGTGGCGCAGTTTTTTACCCGGAATGTCCGCTGCGGAAAACTGCAACATTTAGGGCAAAGCCCCACGTGGCGGAATTGCTCTGGAATTCCGCTGTGGACACTCCGTAGCGTTAATCCGCAGCGGAGCCGTTTCTCCATTGCCTTCCACTGCTTTTTAGTAGTGTTCGTTTAGACGATGCGGAAAATTCCGCTGCGGAGCATAGGCTGCGGTGCGGAATTTGGTGTCCGCAGCATACAATGGATGTTGCGGACCAGTGGCAGACTGGTTGCGGACTCATTGCGGAAGTTCTCCATTGACTTCAATGGAGATTCTAAGTTCCACAATGAAGTCCGCAGATGTCATTTACATGTTATGTGTGCTACGGATGCGTCTTGCTTTTTTGACATGACATTTCTTCATTCTGGCTGGACCTATGTATTTCTAGGTCTACAGCCAGACTGAGGAAGTCAATGGGGCTCCCGTTATTACGGGTGACTACGTGTGTGCACCCGTAATTATGGGAGCGTTGCTAGGCGACGTCAGTAAATAGTCACTGTCCATGGTGCTGAAGGAGTTAAGCGATCGGCAGTAACTGTTTCTGCACCCTGGACAGTGACTACCGATCACAATATACAGCAACCTGTAAAAAAAATAGAAGTTCATACTTACCGAGAACTCCCTGCTTCTTCCTCCAGCCCGGCTTCCCAGGATGACGTTTCAGTCTAAGTGACGGCTCCAGCCAATCACAGGCCAATCACAGGCTGCAGCGGTCACATGGACTGCCGCGTCATCCAGGGATGTCCGTTCTCTCTATCCTGCACTGATAGAGAGAAGGGAAGAACTTTCACTTCAATACGCAACGGCTAGTCCGCATCAATTTACTGCACATTTTGGGCAGATCCGCCACAGAATCTGCAACGCAGATTCTGTGCGGCATTGATGCGGACAGTTGCGGAAGAAATACGCCATGTGGGGCCATGCCCTTAGACGTTTCTTGACGTTTTATCCCAGGAGACCGCTGCAGCCTGTGATTGGTTGCAGAAGCGGTCACATGGGATGAAGCGTCATCCAAGGAGGCCGGCCCTCTGACGTCATCCAGGCCGGCCTCCTGGGATGATGTTTCACAACAAATTCCATTGCGGGAAAAAACTCAATATTTACGCAACATGTGAACTGACCCTATATGGCCGGTGCTGTAGGTTGTGTGGCACAATAGAAGGTATGGAGCCAGGAGGAAGTTGCAAACCAATGCAACCAATGGTGCTCACGCCGCAAGTTCACTCAATTCTCCCGAATTTTTGGGAGGCACAAAATGACATACGGCTTAGGCAGGCTTTATGGCTCAAGCGATCGGGCACCTGCCGGAACCCACCGCTCGTTCTTCAAGCAGCTTCTTCACTCATCAGTCAAATCTCGCACAGCACAAGCTCAGATCACGACAAAGCTCTCCCAACACTAAACACTGTTTGGCGGGCTCAAATGCATGATGACGCGGCCAAGCAACGCAGCACGTCATCACTCTGGATTGGAGCTGCAGCCCAAAATGGCGTCTGGGCCGTAAATCTCGGCGCCTACAGTTCTAGATGCCGGCAAGCGAACCGCCGCCTGCCGTACCTGCAAATAGAACAATGTCAGAGAACATAATATTAATAAATATTGTCCCTTCATTTGGGTCCGGGGTCTGTATGAAGGGGGTCTGGCATCTGTCTTTAGAGGGTCTGTATCTCATTAGGGGTCCGGTCTAGTGTCTGTAGAGGGGCTGTATTTATTTAGTTATGTCTTGGGTTCATATTAGTTTCTATGGGGTCTTATCTGGAAGCGGAATTAGGTTTGGAATGTGATCAATGGGGCAAAATGCTCTATTTACGATCCAAATACCGCAGATTGGGGGTGTATCCTATAAAATGGGTGGGGCATAAGGCCAAAAACGGTAGACGGCGCACTTTATACACCACGTTTCAGAATATCCCTGATCTCCCTTCTCACAAGTTGACACGTACCGTATGCGTAATGTACTCCGAAGGGTTAACACACAGTGTAAGAAATTAACCATTGCTTATTACGTTATTATTATTTTTTTTATACTATTTACATTGACCAAAAAAATTACTTTATTGTACGAGTCATCACAAGTACGGAGATCCCGAATATGTTTATGTTTGTTGCTAATTAACAATATTTCTATAATAAAACTGTATGTGTTATTTGTATTTTTTATTTTGCGTCTTTTTTTATGCAATTGCAAATTTGATTAAATTAATTGTTCCTATTTTTAGAGGACATTTAAAAAAAAATTTTTTAAACTTTAATGTAATGTCATATGTCTATGTCCCATGGCTCAGGGACTGCTATGGGTCCAAACTGATCCTCCGGGTGCCTCTGAGTTAATCCAGGGTGATTCAGTTTGCTGCCCTAGCCTGTATTAAAATACTCTGGCCAAGGTAGAGGGTCTTGTTGGCGCTCCCCAGGTACCCAGCACCCCCCAGCTACACCCCTGGGTATTGTCCCTAGGGGTTTGCCTCTACAGGTGAATATGGCGGCAAACAGAGTGCCTACAGGTCAGTAATTCTGAGCCATGGGGACCCCATGTACCAGTTTACAGGATGGCAATGCCATGTAAATGAGGATCTAGAGCAGAGGTCTTCAACCTTTGACTGTCCAGCTGTTGTAAAACTACAACTCCTAGCATGCTCCGCACGCATACTGTGAGTTGTAGTTTGTCAACAGCTGGAGACCATTGCTCTAGGGCCTCATTTACATCCAAACTGATCAACAGCCAAATATGCCCACCACACCCAACTTATTTCTTGGTTGGCACCTCTTGCTGTATTTCAGTCACCAGCCCAAACTTCTCAACCCCTTTCTTCTGTATCACTTCTGGTGATTCAATAACTTCTCACAATCCTCCCTAAGTTGTATACGTACCTCTCAGATGTGTGCAAGTAGGGGAAAGAAACCCATAGAAATTCAAATGTGATGCCCCAGGTATGCTTGCATAGAGGGGAGGGTGATAAAAATATCAAAATGGTGCCCCCTCTTGGTGCTTGTGCTTGCCACCATACCATTTCACTTACCTTCGGAATAGGATCTGCAGCAATGGTTGGCCCCTTTTTCATCCATTGGAGGAGAGAAGGGAGAAATGGTCGGCAAGCTGGTCCCCCTCTTTTGTTTGATAACATTGTGGGGCTTTTGCTGAGGGAAGTCCTGCACAGGATCACATTGCCCATATGGAAGGGGAATGGGCCAATCTGGGTTTAGACAACGTCTTCAAAAGCCCCATAAAATCCACAAGGGCTTTCTTTATGGTAAGTATGAAAATGTAGACCAACCTCCTCTTCTTCCCCCGACCTACTTGTCTCAGAAGATGAGCAAAACCTTGGTAGTACTAGCCATCCTCCAAGGAGCTTATCTAGAAGGGGTCTGTTGTACCCAAGTCTTGGTGCATGAGAGGGCCGAATTGTCTTTCTGCCACTAGTAAACAACACGCAATAGCTGGTGGCCCAATTGCAGATTTGACCTCAGGGCCCAAGTTTGTGCCTTTGGCCACCACCACTCCAGGAACCCATGTTGTCTCCACAGTCCTTCGGATCAGGAAAGGCTGGAGAAAGGGGAAGTCCAATGTTGAGGTCTCGTTTGACACCTTTTTACATAACAAAGTTTCATCAACTGTAAGTTTGCTGCAAACTTTATCAATATGGTCATATTCCGACCCATTACCCATTGGGGTAAGGTGGTGGTTCCGATCACTGAACCACCGTGCCACCCATGACATGTTTTGTTAATTTCTTTGAGATGTTACACCCCACTGTGTACGAGTCTTATCGTGATCTGCTCATAATTGGTTGGCCGGCCATAGACATTGGATTCCATACGTTGGTTCCTTCATGACTTCATGTCTATGAGAACTCTCAGACACGTTCAAGTGCTCACTCTCGTGTGATGAAATATGTTTCGGGCGGGGTCCATGTTTTATTTTGGGTACTTTTTTGGTAAGCTGCTGTGTTTTGAAATATGGATGTGCCTTCAATAGAAACAGGTTTTGCTGGCAATAATAAGCAGGCGTAGATAGCCATCACTCGGAATGAGATATTCTCTGTATTCATTTATGCCATTGTAGTCACCTTGATGCCATAAATAAATAAGACATAATTTTATTCAGTTCCGGACCGACTTTGCATCATCCTTTATTCTTGAACTGTGTTGTAGCACATCATAATTGAGAAGAACGTCCAAGAGGGAAGACCGGTCCGAGCCGAAGGTATTTTTTATACTTTGTTGTGTGTACTTGTGATCAGGGACAATTTTAGGGAAAAGTAAGGACCCACTCCAACTTTTAATTATTAGACAGTTTTCCTCATAATTTGAACCCACATAATACTGCCATATAGTACAAAGGCAATATTGCCATATAGAGCCCACATAATACCGCCATATAGTGCCAAGGCAATATTGCCATATGGAGCCCACATAATACCACCATATAGTGCCAAGGCAATACTGCCATATAGAGCCCACATAATACCACCATATAGTGCCAAGGCAATACTGCCATATAGAGCCCACATAATACCATCATATAGTGCCAAGGCAATACTGCCATATAGAGCCCACATAATGCCACCATATAGTTCCAAGGCAATACTGCCATATAGAGCCCACATAATACTACCATATAGTGCCAAGGCAATATTGCCATATAGAGCCCACATAATACTACCATATAGTGCCAAGGCAATACTGCCATATAGAGCCCACATAATGCCACCATATAGTTCCAAGGCAATACTGCCATATAGAGCCCACATAATACCACCATATAGTGCCAAGGCAATATTGCCATATAGAGCCCACATAATACAACCATGTAGTGGCCAAATAATAGGCATCATCTAAATAATACTCACTTAAGGAGCCCATATAATACTAACATATAGTTCCGATATAATACTACAATTCAATTTCCAAATAACACCACTAAATAATACTGATGGTTTTAGCTCGATCATGGGGTTCCTGTCGTTGACGACCCTCTGGGAAATGAGTATCCTCCTGGCAAATTCGCCAATGTCCACCTCATAAAACCGAGCTAACTTGTAATGATCAGAATCCTGTCTTCTTCAGTTGACCAAAGACATGGGATACTTATGGTTAGATCCAGACAATTCTGGTGGGCTCTTCCGCCATAGACCATAGATTATCAACAGATCCCACCAAAGTAGTCTAGTGAATAGATATCTCATGGCTATGGGAATTGACCACCTGCTTCCCTCTTTCCAGTGCTTTGTGGCCACCAACCACTGGGACGTAGACAGGCTTGTCTATGTCCCAATGGTTCAGTAAGACACGGCTTTTAGAAGACAGCGACATCCTTCCGATGTAGGGAACCATGGCGTCATTAGATGACAGGTCTGTTCTGTTTCCCCTGCTCTGATCATAGATATCAGCACAGGACTTGGACAATACATGTAAGCGCCATCTAATGGCTGATCATACAGTATGTATCTTCCATGATGTCAGAGAGATCAGAGGGGTAGTGTGGACCGCAGGAACAATGGAGCACTGTGTGGCTGACACTAATAGGGAGCATTGTGTGGCTGGTACTGCTATAGGGAGCAATTTGTGGTTGACACTAATAGGGAGCAATGTGTGGCTGGTATTCATAGGGGGCATTGTGCGGCTGGCACTCATAGGGGGCATTGTGTGGCTTGTACTCATAGGGGGTATTGTGTGGCTGGCACTTATAGGGGGCATTGTGTGGCTGGTACTCATAAGGGGCATTGTGTGGCTGGCACTCATATGGGGCGTTGTGTGGCTGGTACTGTTATACGGAGCATTGTGTGGCTGGTTGTAAAGGATCTGCCAGGCACTACGTCTGTGGAGACTCCCAGGGTTAATCAGTCGACACCTGAGGCCAGACCTCTTAGACTGACACCGGCTCCCACCAATCAGGGTGGCAGGCTCAGGAGTGGGAGAGCCTATCGCGGCCTGGTCAGTCAGAGTTAGCTCCGCCCCCTGTCCATTTATACCTGCAGTTTTCTCTTCCTCATTGCTTGTTATTCTTTTGGATTCCTGGCCCCACTGCTGCTTGCTCCAGCCTGCTTCTGCCGTGCTTCTGCCTTGCTGCAGTTCTCCTTGACTTGACTTGCTTTGCTTTGCTTTGCCCCTGGCTTGCTTCTGTCTCCGTGCCCGCTCGGGTTACTCACTTCGTCCTGGTCCTGACTGTTCGTTCGCCGCTCCGTTTCCTCGTGGCGTTCCGTGGCTACTGCCCCTTCCCTTGCGTGTTCCCTGTTTGTTTTCCTGTGCACTTAGACAGCGTAGGGACCGCCGCCCAGTTGTACCTCGTCGCCTAGGGCGGGTCGTTGCAAGTAGGCAGGGACAGGGCGGTGGGTAGATTAGGGCTCACTTTCCCTTCACCTCCTTCCTGCCATCACAGAATAACAAGCCCTTACCTAGTCTACCATTTCTCCTACGCTGTCGCTATCATGGACCCCCTTGAGACCCTGACCCAGCAGATGCAGGGCCTCTCCCTACAGGTCCAGGCCCTGGCCCAAAGGGTTGGGCGCACCACCTCACCTCTAGAACCCGACCTCAAGTTACCTGACCGGTTTTCAGGGGACCGTAAGACGTTTCTCTCCTTCCGGGAGAGTTGCAGACTATATTTCCGCCTTAAGCCCCACTCCTCAGGTTCCGAGAACCAGCGGGTGGGTATCATCATATCCCGACTCCAGGAAGGGCCCCAAGAGTGGGCCTTCTCCTTGGCTCCTGACGCCCCTGAACTTTCCTCTGTTGATCGTTTTTTCTCTGCCCTCGGACTCATTTACGACGAGACTGACAGGACTGCTTTAGCCGAGAGTCAGTTGGTGACCTTACGTCAGGGTAGGAGACCGGTTGAGGAATACTGTTCTGATTTTAGGAAGTGGTGCGTAGCTTCTCAGTGGAACGATCCGGCCCTAAGGTGCCAGTTTAGGTTAGGATTATCTGACGCCCTGAAGGATCTGCTGGTTAGCTACCCCTCGTCTGACTCTCTTGACCAGGTTATGGCCCTAGCAGTACGACTTGACCGACGTCTCAGGGAACGTCAGCTAGAACGCTTCAGTGTGCTCCCCTCTGACTTTTCTGCGATCCCCCCCGAGGTCCCGCCTCCTCGCCCCTCCACGGAGGACTCGGAGGTACCTATGCAACTCGGGGCCTCCATGTCCCCTCGACAACGTAGGGAGTTTCGCAGAATGAACGGTCTCTGCTTCTACTGTGGGGACGACAAGCATCTACTGAACACCTGTCCCAGGCGCAAGAATAAGAAGCCGGAAAACTTCCGCGCCTAAGTGATCATCGGGGAGGTCACTTGGGCGCACAGGTATTTCCCGTTAATGTGAAACGCAATAAAATTTTGCTTCCCTTTCAGGTCTCGTTTGCTGGCCGGTCTGCCACGGGCAGTGCTTTCGTGGATTCTGGCTCATCTGCTAATATCATGTCTGTTGAATTTGCTATGTCTCTAAAGATGCCTTGTATTGATTTACCTTATCCTATCCCTGTAGTAGGAATCGACTCTACTCCCCTTGCTAATGGTTATTTTACTCAGCATACTCCTGTTTTTGAACTCCTGGTTGGCTCCATGCATTTTGAGCAGTGCTCTGTACTGGTAATGCAGGGATTATCGTCTGATCTGGTTTTAGGCCTTCCCTGGTTGCAGTTGCATAATCCCACGTTTGATTGGAATACTGGGGATCTCACCAAATGGGGTAATGAATGTCTTATGTCATGTCTTTCTGTTAACTCTATTTCTCCCCGGGAGGAGGTAAACACGCTTCCTGAGTTCGTTCAGGACTTCGCCGATGTGTTTTCTAAGGAGGCCTCCGAGGTGTTGCCCCCCCATAGAGATTACGATTGCGCTATCGATTTGGTGCCTGGTGCCAAGCTTCCTAAAGGTAGGATATTTAATCTTTCATGTCCTGAACGTGAAGCCATGAGGGTGTATATCCAGGAATGCCTGGCCAAGGGTTTCATTCGCCCCTCGACTTCTCCTGTAGGTGCTGGCTTCTTCTTCGTGGGGAAGAAGGATGGTGGTCTTAGGCCGTGCATTGATTATCGTAACCTGAATAAGGTCACTGTAAGGAACCAGTACCCACTTCCTTTGATTCCGGATCTTTTTAATCAGGTTCAGGGAGCCCAATGGTTTTCTAAGTTCGATCTACGGGGGGCATATAACCTTATCCGCATCAAAGAGGGGGATGAGTGGAAAACTGCGTTCAACACACCCGAGGGTCATTTCGAATACCTGGTCATGCCCTTTGGGTTGTGTAACGCCCCTGCTGTCTTCCAGAATTTTATTAATGAAATCCTGAGAGAGTACCTGGGTAATTTTCTTGTTGTGTACCTTGATGACATACTGGTGTTTTCCAAGGACTGGTCCTCTCACGTGGAGCATGTCAGGAAGGTGCTCCAGGTCCTTCGGGAGAATAATCTGTTTGCTAAGACTGAAAAATGTGTCTTTGGGGTACAGGAGATACCATTTTTAGGGCAAATCCTCACTCCTCATGAATTCCGCATGGACCCTGCCAAGGTTCAAGCTGTGGCGGAATGGGTCCAACCTGCCTCCCTTAAGGCGTTACAGTGTTTTTTAGGGTTCGCCAACTATTACAGGAGATTTATTGCCAACTTCTCGGTCGTCGCTAAGCCTCTTACGGACCTTACCCGCAAGGGTGCTGATGTCCTCCATTGGCCCCCTGAGGCCGTCCAGGCCTTTGAGACTCTCAAGAAGTGCTTTATCTCGGCCCCCGTGCTGATTCAGCCCAACCAAGAGGAGCCATTTATTGTGGAGGTTGACGCTTCCGAGGTGGGAGTGGGGGCCGTCTTGTCCCAGGGTACCAGCTCCCTCACCCATCTCTGCCCCTGTGCTTACTTCTCTAGGAAGTTTTCGCCCACGGAGAGTAACTATGATATTGGCAACCGCGAACTTCTAGCCATTAAATGGGCTTTTGAGGAGTGGCGGCACTTCCTGGAGGGGGCCAGACACCAGGTAACGGTCCTTACGGATCACAAGAATCTGGTTTTCCTAGAATCGGCCCGGAGGCTTAATCCTAGACAAGCTCGGTGGGCACTATTCTTTACCAGATTTAATTTCTTGGTTACCTATAGGGCTGGGTCCAAGAATATTAAGGCTGATGCTCTGTCACGTAGTTTCATGGCCAATCCTCCTTCCGAGAAGGATCCCGCTTGTATTTTACCCCCTGGTATAATCGTCTCTGCCACGGATTCTGATTTAGCTTCTGATATCGCGGCTGATCAGGGTGCAGCTCCCGGGAACGTCCCTGGGGACAAACTGTTTGTTCCCCTGCAATACCGGCTGAGGGTACTCAGGGAAAACCATGACTCCGCTCTATCTGGTCATCCTGGCATCTTGGGCACCAAACACCTCATTACCAGAAACTATTGGTGGCCTGGGTTGCCTAAAGATGTTAGGGCTTACGTCGCCGCTTGTGAGGTTTGCGCTAGGTCCAAAACCCCTAGGTCCCGACCTGCGGGCCTACTACGTCCCTTGCCCATTCCCCAGAGACCTTGGACCCATATCTCCATGGATTTTATCACCGATTTGCCTCCATCTCAGGGCAAGTCGGTGGTGTGGGTGGTAGTCGACCGCTTCAGCAAGATGTGCCACTTTGTGCCCCTTAAGAAGCTACCTAACGCCAAGACGTTAGCTTCTTTGTTTGTGAAACACATCCTGCGTCTCCATGGGGCCCCAGTCAATATCGTTTCGGACAGAGGGGTACAATTTGTTTCCTTATTTTGGAGAGCCTTTTGTAAAAAGTTGGAGATTGATCTGTCCTTCTCCTCCGCCTTCCATCCCGAAACTAACGGCCAAACGGAAAGGACCAACCAATCCCTGGAACAATATTTAAGGTGTTTCATCTCTGACTGTCAATTCGATTGGGTCTCATTCCTTCCCCTTGCTGAATTTTCCCTGAATAACCGGGTCAGTAACTCGTCAGGGGTCTCCCCGTTTTTCTGTAATTTCGGGTTTAACCCAAGGTTCTCCTCCGTCTCCCCTGGTTGTTCCAATAATCCTGAGGTAGAGGATGTTCATCGGGAACTGTGCACTGTCTGGGCCCAGGTTCAGAAGAACCTAGAGGCGTCCCAGAGCGCACAAAAGATTCAGGCGGATAGTAGACGTTCTGCTAACCCCCGGTTTGTCGTCGGGGATTTGGTCTGGTTGTCGTCCAGGAACTTGCGCCTTAAGGTCCCGTCCAGTAAGCTTGCTCCCCGATTTATTGGGCCTTATAAGGTCATTGAAGTCCTCAACCCTGTATCCTTCCGTCTGGAGCTGCCCCCATCCTTCCGCATACACGACGTCTTTCATGCTTCCCTCCTTAAACGCTGCTCCCCGTCCTGGTCCCCCTCTAGGAAACCTCCTGTTCCCGTTCTCACCCCTGAGGGGGTGGAATTCGAGGTGGCCAAGATTGTGGACAGTAGGATGATCCAGGGCTCCCTCCAGTACCTGGTCCATTGGAGAGGATACGGGCCGGAGGAGAGGACTTGGGTACCTGCTCGAGATGTTCACGCTGGGGTATTGGTCAGGAGGTTCCACCTTCTCTTCCCCACTAAACCGGGTCCTCTTAGTAAGGGTCCGGTGGCCCCTCATAAAAGGGGGAGTACTGTAAAGGATCTGCCAGGCACTACGTCTGTGGAGACTCCCAGGGTTAATCAGTCGACACCTGAGGCCAGACCTCTTAGACTGACACCGGCTCCCACCAATCAGGGTGGCAGGCTCAGGAGTGGGAGAGCCTATCGCGGCCTGGTCAGTCAGAGTTAGCTCCGCCCCCTGTCCATTTATACCTGCAGTTTTCTCTTCCTCATTGCTTGTTATTCTTTTGGATTCCTGGCCCCACTGCTGCTTGCTCCAGCCTGCTTCTGCCGTGCTTCTGCCTTGCTGCAGTTCTCCTTGACTTGACTTGCTTTGCTTTGCTTTGCCCCTGGCTTGCTTCTGTCTCCGTGCCCGCTCGGGTTACTCACTTCGTCCTGGTCCTGACTGTTCGTTCGCCGCTCCGTTTCCTCGTGGCGTTCCGTGGCTACTGCCCCTTCCCTTGCGTGTTCCCTGTTTGTTTTCCTGTGCACTTAGACAGCGTAGGGACCGCCGCCCAGTTGTACCTCGTCGCCTAGGGCGGGTCGTTGCAAGTAGGCAGGGACAGGGCGGTGGGTAGATTAGGGCTCACTTTCCCTTCACCTCCTTCCTGCCATCACACTGGTACTCATAGGGGGCATTGTGTGGCTGGTACTCATAGGGGGCATTGTGTGGCTGGTACTGTTATAAGGAGTACTGCGTGGCTGGAACTCATAGGGGGCATGGTGTGGCTGGTACTGTTATAAGGAGCACTGCGTGGCTGGCACTCATAGGGGGTACTGTGTGTCTGGTACTCATAGGGGCATTGTGTGGCTGACACTCATAAGGGGTATTGTGTGGCTGGTACTATTGTAGGGAGGATTGTGTGGCTGGCACTCATAGGGGGCATTGTGTGGTGTGGCTGGTACTGTTATACTGAGCAGTTTGTGGCTGGCACTAATAGGGGGCATTGTGTGGCTGGCACTAATAGGGGGAATTGTGTGGCTGGCAGTATTAGTGGGCATTGTGCGTCTAGCACTAATATGGGCATTTTGTGACTGCCACATGCAAACTTAAAAACGTCTGAAAATACGTAGCGTTTTTTCGCCGCGTTTTTTATGGTCGTATTTGGAGCTGTTTTTCTATAGAGTCAATGAATAACGGCTCCAAAAACGTCTCAAGAAGTGACATGCGCTTCTTTTCCGCAGGCTTCTTTCACGCGGCCGTTTTTCAAAACTGCTGCTTAAAAAAATCCCCCCAGTCTGAACAAAACGCAGTTTTTCCCATTGAAATCAATGGGCAGATGTTTGGAGGCGTACTGCTTCCGATTTTTCGGCCATTTTTCGGGACGTTTACGGCCCGAAAAATGGCTGCAAACACTGCGTGTGAACATACCCTCAAAGTCTAAAGGAATGTTGTAGAAACATGATCATCAGATGTTGGCCGGGCCCTGTAATGTGTATCTGTGATGTCACCTGATTTAACAAAGTTTGTCCTGTGCAAAATAGGTCATAAGAAGGTCATAAGAGGGTACGACGGGCAATGTTTTTGAATTTGTTTGCCAAAAGGACAAACATCAAAGGAAGACACCAAATTTGACACAACTAGTGGACTGCTTAAAAACAGTGGTCAACATCTAAATCAATATGGATTACAGTCAAAAACCACTGTTAAATCCCGGGGGTCCCACTGTGTGTGTCGGTCATTGAGATGTGTGTTTTCTATGTTTTTGTAGAAATGACACGTTTTTATTTTAGGTTACGGGTATTACAATGTCGCTGCCGGTGTTATTAGTCCTTACAATCACCATTATCTCCACGGCTGAATTGTGTAAGTATAACATTCTCATAATCATTCTTGTACAGTAATAACTCTATAAGAGCATGGGGTAGTGTGAGAATGACCTGGGGATGTCATCGACGTACGGTATCATGTCAGTGATGGGCAGGTTGGGCGTCCTTGGAGCTGGTGTTAAATAGATGGGGGAGGAATTCATCGTGGGTATGGTCCCTCCCGAATTATAACATTTTTGGGAGTCTGACTTATTCGGGCTCCTGCTGGGTTGTGTCTCGGGAGTGGGAGCAATTTATTTGCCATCTGCGGTTGGTCACGTTGCCCCTAAGCCTGTAGGGAATCGGCTGAGGTATTGGCAGATTGGCGCCAGATCCTTTTGTTAGCTTCAAGAACCCCTTTCCGTCTGGGTCATGATTGACGCAAAGTATATCAGCGATGAGATTGCGTGAAATGTTCCTATTAATTTATAGATTTTTTGAATTTTTTTATTATTGACCTGTTACGGTTGTCAATAAAATGGCTGTTGCGGCCAATTCAATCCAACCCAAGGTCTTCGAGTGTTGATTCATAGTTATAAAGGGGTGGGGAGGTAGAAGAAGAATTGGGGGATAAGAAAAAATGCAGATTGATGGACTTTACTATTTATTTATCTGTATACAAATAAACTATATTTTTTCTCAAGCTGATGCCCAGTGCACCCTGCCACCACGTGAGAGGAGAGAATGTGGGTATCCGAACATAAATAAGGAGAGTTGTCTCATGAAAGGATGCTGCTTTGACTCAAGTATCAGGGGAGTTATTTGGTGTTACATATCCCCGCAGCCTACAACAACAGAAACTGTGACCAAAACATCTACATCTGTACAAACAGAAAAAGGTACATGTTTGCAACCCCTTTTATTTTATAATTGGTAAAAAAAAAAGTTGCGTTTTTAAAGGGAAATTCCAGACAAATTTGTAATTTTCAGCTTTTGTCCGGAGTCTTGATTCTCTACAGCCCCCAAAGTTTCACATACCTGGTTGCCACCAATTCCGAGATTCCCAGCCATCCGCCAGCATTTCTTGACTAAAGCCTGAATCAAGTGTGACTACCTGAGTGGCATCAGATAGCAAAGGATGTATAGGAAAGAGCTCCCTCTGCTGGTTAGCATGCCTAACTACACCATGTGCTAACTGTAACCAGCAGAGTGTTATTTCCTGTATATACTCCTTAGAGGCTTATGACAAGGCTCCTCGGGTAGTCCTGCCTGGCACAGACTTCAGCGGAGGTCTGCTGGAGGACCGTGGAGATTCTTGGAATCTGTGATGACCAGGTAATTAAAACTTTTGGCGTCACGACTCCGGGCAGAAGCTGAATTTTTAGTTTTTGCTGTAATTTTTTTACTTTATACTGGTTGTATAGGGTTTACAAAAATATGGCAGCCTTCTTTCCAAAACACTGCCACACCTGTCCACAGGTTGTATCTGTTATTGCAGCTCTGCCTCATTGAATTGAATAGGGCTTAGCTGCAATACCACACATATCCTGTGGACAGGTGTGGCGCTGATAAGCAGCCATGTTTTTCTGATCGTGTACAATCCCTTTAAGCAGTGACAATTTCTGTAAATCCTTCTCTAAAACTTTGATCAGCCCGAATTACGCCCTTCATTTTACAGCCTCAGTTTTCAAAGGGCAGGAAAAGATAATATATGTACCACTCCCACTGCATAGAGAATAATGTTCTTTCAGTTGGCACAACCTAATACTGTATAATTTGTGCCACAACAGGACTGGCAATCGGCCATGGAGAATTACAAGTAGAATATAGGACCAACAGACTCGGCTCTGCTAGTTTATTCCGATGCTTATTTCTGCTTTAAGTTTTCAGCTATATTATAAGGGGCGGGGTATCTATGGTCTTTTTGGTGGGGGCCGAAGTAAAGCTTGTAGGTCCTGGGAGCAAGCACAAGTGGTTGGGGTCTGGGGGTCACAATGACAGTTGTGGGTGACGGGCAGGAGCCTCTCCATGGGCTGCGGTGCTGCGTGAGCAGCGGTGGGTTATGGGCAGGAGCCTTCCCGTATGTTTCGGCCTGGGACAAGTGGTGGCCCGTTGCGGCCTAGAAGGCTAGAAATTGCCAGAACATCCCCTGCATCAGGGTGGAGCGCCCTTGACTTTGTCCGTGAATGTTTCTCCAGTTACCTCACTGCACGTGGCATCTGATAAAGTTAAGCCAGTACATATGTAGCAGAGCTGAATGTGTTAGTTGGCTGTTTCCATTCTGTGCCATGATTATTCAATTATATAATATAACCCAGTAGGTTTACCTGGAAAACCGTGCAGGACACATTGCCAAATAGCAAACTCAGCTCTGCTACATCTATATAGAAACCAATCACAGTGTCACTCACATGAGCATGTAGCCTGGGAACAAAGCATTCTCACTGGATCCACCATATGTTCAGATAACTAAATCACTTGTGTGGGTGGCAGGACAGGTCAGGTTTTGTGTTGTCTGACAATAATATCTCTCATTGGTGTCATCGATAGGCACGTTGGAAACGTCACACGCTTTTAACATAGACATGGCGGAAGAGCCTCGGACCACAATGCCCCCAATGAACACCACTCAGCGGACCACCCTATCGGGCTGCTGTCGACCCCACTGGAGCTGGAGTCACCCTAGTTATATCTTCCTAATGTCTCTATTACTTACTGCTATGATGTATGACATATAGATATAACATATGAGGTGATGGTGATAATAATAATGACAACAATACTAATCTAGAGTAAAATTCAGCATCAATGGGTGCTGGATCATCAGATATTCTGGATTAATGGACGGTCATAGAAAAGTATACATATCACATTGTAAGGCTATGTTCACACGCTTACTAGAAAACGTCTGAAAATACGGCACGGTTTTCAAAGGAAAACAGCTCCTGATTCTCAGACATTTTTTTAGCAACTCACGTTTTTCGTGGCGTTTTTTACGGCCGTTTTGGAACAGTTTTTCTATAGAAAAACGGCTCCAAAAACATCTCAAGAAGTGACATGCACTTCTTTTTACGTTTTTTTCAAAACGGTCTTGTAAAGAAACGGCCCGTCGGAACAGAACGCTGTTTTTCCCATTGAAATCAATGGGCAGATGTTTGGAGGTGTTCTGCTTCCAATTTTTCGGCCGTTTTTCGGCCCGAAAAACGGCCGAAAATAAGCCGTGTGCACTTCCTCTTAGGATCGTATAGCATTGTAACTTTGCTTTTTTTGTGTATGTGTTAATAAATGATAATATGTATGTGGATAATCAGGTGCCTGTATATTGTTTAAAATGTCTATCTTTGAATTTCAATGTATCTAAAATAAAAAAAATGAAGCAACTTTGAATATAGTCTTAATTAAAAATCTCCTACCGTTTTGTGTATTCAGCTTCTACGCAGATCTATGTGTCACCATGGTAACAGACTACAGACAAACCCTGTGTAGTCTGGTCCTGCAGTTTGTCACCTACATTTGACAGATTACCAAATAGTAAAGGATAGATGGAAGGGAGTATGACTGCAGGAACAGAATTTGTTTGTAGTCTGTTACCATGGAGACATATACTAGTATGTTTGGCACCCTGTTGTCAGAGAATGCCAGCTGTGAGGTTGTAAATGTTTTGCAAGTGTGTTTGCTGTTCATTTATTTCCATGTTCAGCCCAGCTAAATTGAGCTAGACCCAGGAGAGAAGACGCAAGTGTAGTCTGTTACCATATGTTTCCATGGTAACAGACTACAGACAAACCCTGTGTAGTCTGATTCTGCAGTTTGTCCCCTGCTTCTCGTTATCATACATTACCAAAAAGTAGAGGACAGATGGAAGAGAGTATGATTGCAGGAATACAATTTGTTTGTAGTCTGTTACCATGGAGACATATAACGGTCAGAGACTGCCGGGTGTGATGTTGTTATAACTGCTCTGCCGGTGTGTTTGTTTATTTATTGGCATGTTGTGCCTAGCAAAGGTGAGGTAGACCCAGAAGAAAAGACACAAGCAGGTTCTCAGCGAGCGCTGTGAATAGAATGGAGGCAACGTAGTGCTGTTTCCTATTGCCGTCTCCCTGCTCCACTATTGTGTTCAACTGTATATGTGTCCTGAGGACGCAGATATAGTTAAAATTGGGACATGCCGCCGGATCTGGGACAGTTGAGAGAAATGCGGGGCACTATACAAACCAAAGTCTCATATATGCAGTCACATGGCACCGCTACGCCATTTAGCACAGTGGGTTGCATAGAGCAACTGCTGCCTTGTTTTAGAAGAATGTTGGCCAAACCCACCGATTTTGACAAGCCCATCCGACCATCTAATGTCGGGACACTCCCATTTTGCGCAGGGATCCTGTTACCTATTATCAGTAGATAGGTGGCCAAGCCGATCACACTCTTTGACATATTATGTCATGTTTTATCTATAGGAAAAGCATTTTATAATATACAGTCAGTTAGAATATGGGCAGGATAGAGACAACCTCTTATTCACATATTATATGGGCGGGGCTGTGACAACCTCTCATTCTATTTTTTTTTTAATTCTTTTTCTTCCAATGTTTTACAATTTTACAGCATAATAACCAATACATCAAAGAAGCGTACATTTACAGTAATAACATGAAGTAGGGAAGATGTCGTTCAATTATTTAACTAAGATAGAACTAATAATTCTTTCCCTATTCTTTTTTGACAACCTCTCATTCACTTATTATATGGGCAGGATAGTAACAACCACTCATTCACTTATTATATGGGCAGGATAGTAACAACAACTCATTCACTTATTATATGGGCAGGATAGTAACAACAACTCATTCACTTATTATATGGGCAGGATAGTAACAACCACTCATTCACTTATTATATGGGCAGGATAGTAACAACCACTCATTCACTTATTATATGGGCAGGATAGTAACAACCACTCATTCACTTATTATATGGGCAGGATAGTAACAACAACTCATTCACTTATTATATGGGCAGGATAGTAACAACAACTTATTCACTTATTATATGGGCAGGATAGTAACAACCACTCATTCACTTATTATATGGGCAGGATAGTAACAACCACTCATTCACTTATTATATGGGCAGGATAGTAACAACCACTCATTCACTTATTATATGGGCAGGATAGTAACAACCACTCATTCACTTATTATATGGGCAGGATAGTAACAACCACTCATTCACTTATTATATGGGCAGGATAGTAACAACAACTCATTCACTTATTATATGGGTAGGATAGTAACAACCACTCATTCACTTATTATATGGCCAGGATAGTAACAACAACTCATTCACTTATTATATGGGCAGGATAGTAACAACCACTCATTCACTTATTATATGGGCAGGATAATAACAACAACTCATTCACTTATTATATGGGCAGGATAGTAACAACCACTCATTCACTTATTATATGGGCAGGATAGTAACAACCACTCATTCACTTATTATATGGGCAGGATAATAACAACAACTCATTCACTTATTATATGGGCAGGATAGTAAGAACCACTCATTCACTTATTATATGGGCAGGATAGTAACAACAACTCATTCACTTATTATATGGGCAGGATAGTAACAACAACTCATTCACTTATTATATGGGCGGGATAGTAACAACAACTCATTCACTTATTATATGGGCAGGATAGTAACAATCACTCATTCACTTATTATATGGGCAGGATAGTAACAACAACTCATTCACTTATTATATGGGCGTGATAGTAACAACCACTCATTCACTTATTATATGGGCAGGATAGTAACAACAACTCATTCACTTATTATATGGGCAGGATAGTAACAACCACTCATTCACTTATTATATGGGCGGGATAGTAACAACCACTCATTCACTTATTATATGGGCGGGATAGTAACAACCACTCATTCACTTATTATATGTATGGTCGGGACAGTAACAACCACTCATTCACTTATTATATGGGCGGGATAGAGTCAACCTCTCATTTACTTATTGTATGGGCAGGATAGTAACAACAACTCATTCACTTATTATATGGGCAGTATAGTAACAACCACTCATTCACTTATTATATGGGCAGGATAGTAACAACCACTCATTCACTTATTATATGGGCAGGATAGTAACAACAACTCATTCACTTATTATATGGGCAGGATAGTAACAACCACTCATTCACTTATTATATGGGCGGGATAGTAACAACCACTCATTCACTTATTATATGGGCGGGATAGTAACAACCACTCATTCACTTATTATATGTATGGTCGGGATAGTAACAACCACTCATTCACTTATTATATGGGCGGGATAGTAACAACCACTCATTCACTTATTATATGTATGGTCGGGATAGTAACAACCACTCATTCACTTATTATATGGGCGGGATAGAGTCAACCTCTCATTTACTTATTATATGGGCAGGATAGTAACAACCACTCATTCACTTATTATATGGGCAGGATAGTAACAACAACTCATTCACTTATTATATGGGCAGGATAGTAACAACCACTCATTCACTTATTATATGGGCAGGATAGTAACAACAACTCATTCACTTATTATATGGGCAGGATAGTAACAACCACTCATTCACTTATTATATGAGCAGGATAGTAACAACCACTCATTCACTTATTATATGGGCAGGATAGTAACAACCACTCATTCACTTATTATATGGGCGGGATAGTAACAACCACTCATTCACTTATTATATGTATGGTCGGGATAGTAACAACCACTCATTCACTTATTATATGGGCGGGATAGAGTCAACCTCTCATTTACTTATTATATGGGCAGGATAGTAACAACCACTCATTCACTTATTATATGGGCAGGATAGTAACAACAACTCATTCACTTATTATATGGGCAGGATAGTAACAACCACTCATTCACTTATTATATGGGCAGGATAGTAACAACAACTCATTCACTTATTATATGGGCAGGATAGTAACAACCACTCATTCACTTATTATATGGGCGGGATAGAGTCAACCTCTCATTTACTTATTATATGGGCAGGATAGTAACAACCACTCATTCACTTATTATATGGGCAGGATAGTAACAACAACTCATTCACTTATTATATGGGCAGGATAGTAACAACCACTCATTCACTTATTATATGGGCAGGATAGTAACAGCAACTCATTCACTTATTATATGGGCAGGATAGTAACAACCACTCATTCACTTATTATATGGGCAGGATAGTAACAACCACTCATTCACTTATTATATGGGCAGGATAGAGTCAACCTCTCATTTACTTATTATATGGGCAGGATAGTAACAACAACTCATTCACTTATTATATGGGCAGGATAGTAACAACAACTCATTCACTTATTATATGGGCAGGATAGTAACAACAACTCATTCACTTATTATATGGGCAGGATAGTAACAACCACTCATTCACTTATTATATGGGCAGGATAGTAACAACAACTCATTCACTTATTATATGGGCAGGATAGTAACAACCACTCATTCACTTATTATATGGGCAGGATAGTAACAACAACTCATTCACTTATTATATGGGCAGGATAGTAACAACCACTCATTCACTTATTATATGGGCAGGATAGTAACAACAACTCATTCACTTATTGTATGGGCAGGATAGTAACAACCACTCATTCACTTATTATATGGGCAGGATAGTAACAATAACTCATTCACTTATTATATGGGCAGGATAGTAACAACAACTCATTCACTTATTATATGGGCAGGATAGTAACAACCACTCATTCACTTATTATATGGGCAGGATAGTAACAACCACTCATTCACTTATTATATGGGCAGGATAGTAACAACAACTCATTCACTTATTATATGGGCAGGATAGTAACAACCACTCATTCACTTATTATATGGGCGGGATAGTAACAACCACTCATTCACTTATTATATGGGCGGGATAGTAACAACCACTCATTCACTTATTATATGTATGGTCGGGATAGTAACAACCACTCATTCACTTATTATATGGGCGGGATAGAGTCAACCTCTCATTTACTTATTATATGGGCGGGATAGTAACAACCACTCATTCAAAAAGAAATGGGGAGGAGACCTCCAGCTCACCTTGACACTCCAGTGTGGTGTGGATAGTGGATGGCGCTCGGATCCTCGTGTCGGCACACGGCAGGCTAGCAAGGAAGGAAGAAGGTAGGATCCAGCGCTGAATGCTATTAAAACGGAATCTTAGTTCCAAGTTTAATGGTAATGGAATAAAAGGAAGTCCAGTTGCATGTAGTCCAGGGTGAGTGAGAGGTGAAAGTGCTTATCCTCGGGGCCTACGCGTTTCGGACGACTGCCGCGTCCTTAAACTTGGCTGTAACAACCACTCATTCACTTATTATATGTATGGTCGGGATAGTAACAACCACTCATTCACTTATTATATGGGCGGGATAGAGTCAACCTCTCATTTACTTATTATATGGGCGGGATAGTAACAACCACTCATTCACTTATATGGGCGGGATAAAGACAACCTCTCATTCACTTATTATATGGGCGGAGCTGTGACAACCACTCATTCACTTATTATATGGGCGGGATAGTAGCAATCACTCATTCACTTATTATATGGGCGGGATAGTAACAACCACTCATTCACTTATTATATGTATGGTCGGGATAGAGACAACCTCTCATTTACTTATTATATGGGCGGGATAGTAACAACCACTCATTCACTTATTATATGTATGGTCGGGATAGAGACAACCTCTCATTTACTTATTATATGGGCAGGATAGTAACAACCACTCATTCACTTATTATATGGGCGGGATAGAGACAACCTCTCATTTACTTATTATATGGGCGGGATAGTAACAACCACTCATTCACTTATATGGGCGGGATAGAGACAAGCTCTCAGTCACTTATTATATGGCCAGGGCTGATATCTATTAGATGAAGATATAATATGTCCCAGTTAGACATCATTTGTATCAATAACTAATTTCTCTCTTTTTCTTTGATAGGTGCCTCAGGACAGAAACCTGCAGAGGATGTTTTACACCTGGGGTAGGACGGATGGGAGACCACTATGTGACCACAATGAATACCAATAGATGTATATCATATACACAAAATACAAGTCCAAAATACTAGCGACAATAAATCTTTATTAAGGAGAAAATAATGACAAAATCATACAGCAGGCTGCCTCAATAAAAACATAAAAAAATACTAAAACCATTAAGGTTGTGGTCAACAGCCCCGGTATACAGGGTCACAACAAAATATAATGCAAATACAGAGGTCAAATGTTACATGTAAGTACAGACATATCTAAACAACTGGGGTATATGTTAATACGGAAAGGGTTTACAAACCCATCATAGGGTATAAGAACCCAGGACAATAATAGTCAACAAATTGATAATATATACAGTATATACCATTAGTACATATATCAATAGACCCTAGTCAAAAAGCCATTTGTATACTGACCAATGGTGCAATAACAGGATAAATATCCACCAAAGGAGAAAGAATCAGACCACTGCCGCTTCACCGTCAGCTTTCTCAAGGGATTTCTCTATTTCAGGGCTGGCCTCTGGGGTAAGCGACCTGTGCCATCGCACAGGACACATCACTCCAGCTGGTGAAAGGGGGTACTGCGCTGACTCCCTTCCCCTGCTTGTGAATCGCCTCTGCAGCTGCCACTCTCCGGGACGGGCTCCCCCATGCCCGGGGGCGCCGCTATGGTTGCTACAGTGGTAGCGACCCCACATTCAATAGTATCTGCGTCCTTAGGATGCAGATACCATTGAATCCTATGACAGAGCAGCGAGTTATCTCCCTGCTCTGCCATAGGCCGTTCAGCCTGCAGCCTATCAGGCGCAGGGGCAGGATCCCTGCCAGGCCGATGTAACGACTCCACTGGATCACATCGGCCTACGCAAGGAACCTGTTGGCGTTGTGGAGCAGCTCCGTTTCTGGCAGGAACGGGACTTAGGTGAGTACAAGCTTTTATTTTGTTTTTTGTTTGGGGGCACTGTCTTCAAGGGCGAGTTGGGGGGCTGTATGGCGCTGTTTACAAGGGGGAGGTGGGGGCTGTATGGCACTGTTTACAAGGGCGAGTTGGGGGGCTGTATGGCGCTGTTTACAAGGGCAAGGTAGGGGGCTGTATGGCACTATCTACAAAGGGAAGGTGGGGGGCTGTCTAGCGCTGTCTACAAGGGGGAGGTGGGGGGTTGTATGGCAGAATCTACAAAGGGGAGGTTGGGGGCACTGTCTACAAGGGGGAGGTGGGGGCTGTATGGCACAATCTACAGGGGCAATATCTACAAGGGGCGGCTGTGTGTGGCAC
Source organism: Rhinoderma darwinii (assembly GCF_050947455.1). Classification (NCBI taxonomy): domain Eukaryota; kingdom Metazoa; phylum Chordata; class Amphibia; order Anura; family Rhinodermatidae; genus Rhinoderma; species Rhinoderma darwinii. Next base: position 468,506,062 of record NC_134688.1, on the reverse strand, counting down.
CCAGGGAAGGGGGGACATTATAATGTGGGGGGCACTAAGGGGGCATTATACTGTGTAGGGGCACTACAGGGGGCATTATTCTGTGTGTGGCACTTAGTGGACATTATACTGTGCGGTGGGCACTATAAAGGGCATTATACTGTGTGGGTTTAATAAAAAGGGCATTATACTGTGGGGGGGCATTATACATTTTTTATGGAGCATTTTTTTTTTATGATGGGGTGTGGCGCCGGGGTGCCAGGTCGGGGAAAATTTTGCACGGGGCGTCATCTATCCTAAGGCCAGCCTTGCTCTATGTGACCACAATGCCCCCAATGATGCCGCACAGCAGTCACCCCCATCGGACATCTCTAGGCCCCCCCTGTTGTCATTTGTGTCTATATTACCTGGTATTTTTCTTACCCGTCTGTGAGATAAATGCTGCTTCTACTATGTATTTGTCTGACTTCTATAAGTACATACTGTATGTAACACAAGGATAAACACTCTAAACTAACACAATAATCTGTCTGTAAAGTGCATGGAGGACAATTTAAGAGGGGGATTATGTGGAGAAATATCAGCTCCCTTAGTAAACAATTGTCATTAAAAACACAAATCTCTCAGATGTATATAAATGTGCGGCGCAGTCTTGATAATAAGCTTCTATTATAAGCTCCCTGTATACCGACTACAATGTCTCTGCACGTGTTCTTAGTCTTCACGCTCACCATCATCTCAACGCAGCTTCTGCAGACTGAAGCTAGTCCTGTCTTAAGTAAGTATAAGAGTTTATCACTCTGGTCAATTTTTTACAATGTAGATATCTTATTTTATACTCACTTTGGAGTCTCCAGCTGCAGAAGAGCGTGGTAATTTTGTTGTCAAGCACCTCCCTACTCCTGCAAAAAATAATTATAAGATCTGCATGGTCCAGGAGAGTCTTGCAGTCTGCAGACATTATATGATTTGGAAAAAACCTGTCATTATTTTTGGACAGCAGAACAGTGAGGTCTGACAACCCTGTTCCCACACTCTTGCCTTCAGACAACTGGACAAACCACTATCAAGATGAGTTGTTTTATTACTTTTGTTCCTTGATTTATTCATTGTCCAGTAATTTACAGAAAAGAAAGGGGGCAATGTAGCAAAGATCAAAATGGGTCCCCCATTATGGGGCAGATTTTGCTATACAAAACAAAAGGGCCTGGTGTTTATTTCCCATTTTCCTTGCCTTATCATGACCCTTCGGGCAATTCCCCACCCCCTTATTTGCTGAAAATGCAGTTCCTCTGGAGAGGGGAGTCCTGCACAGGTTCTTAACATGCAACAGCAAAGGTGATGGGGCCAACCAGGACTGGACCTGCTCTCTCCAAGGGCCCCATAGCAGCCACATGGTTTGCCCCTATGGTTTGTGCGCCCTTGTTCTTGTCTGTAACAAGAGGAGAGGAACAGATGTCAGATAATCCTCCTTCACCCACATCTGCATCGTCCCCTTTCTTGTCCATGGGCTGTGTGTGGTGGAGCTGAGTTGCAATACCAGAGATGAACAAGTGTGGCGCTGTTTCTGGTCTTATTTTTACAACAGAAGTTCCGAAATTTGTTACCGAGCTGAATTACAAAATGTTGCACGAAGGTCAAAGAAATATCTCATCTGGGATGCCTCTGCGGGCTGAAGATAGCCCAGATCTTTGTAGAGCCTCCTTATTACTGCTAACAATGAGGGTTTAACTGGAGATAGTCGGGAGTCCTGGGGTAAATGGACAACATACAAATTGGCCCCCATCTCCTCCAATGTGGTCCCAACCTGCTTCACTGCTGAATTTAACCAAAAAGATTAAATTTGACCTAAACAAAAATATTGCAGACTGGGTGGTTATAATTTCACACAAAACTTTCCTAGTATCCAGCACCCTCCTCATACTAAAGACCCTTTTACGCGGGCCGAAGATCGGGTGAGCGAGCGCACCTTCGAATGCTCCTTCCTGATCATTGCCCCATGACAGCGATCAACTGATCGGATCTTTTATGCTGCCTAAAAAATATAATTTCTCGGCAGCACATCTCCTCGTGGAACAGAGGATGTGCTGCCGACAAGACGCAGACTGTATGGGGACGAACAATCATATTACCGATCATTCATCTCCAGGTAAATGGAGCAAATGAGCGCCGATCGACATGCTGAGATCGGCGATCCGTGCTCATTATTGGCCAGGAAATCTGATCATGTAGAAGTACTCTAAATCTTCAGAATTTTTAATTCTTTTTTTTTTAAGACATACTAACATTTATTATTTACAAACCCGCGCCCCATTCATGCCCAGATCGGTAGTTCGCCCTAAATGAAGGTGCACCCTGTGTCAAGAGAGATCAAATATGGGACTATTACATCTGTCAGGTGGCGGAAAGATTGACTGCTGTGATAGAATTAGATCCACATCCCACCACCCGTTCCAGCAAACGGGGCATTGTGCCAGATTTTCCAGTAAATCGATCATAGGGGAAGTAAACCTATCAATGAAAAAACATAATTTAAAGGGGTTATGTGGGGACCAAAAATTATCAGCAGTGTAGTCCCTGCAGTATGTGATACACTCACTAATATACATTTCGGTCCCTCGTCACGCTGATGATGAGATTTTCATCGATTTTTATAGCGCTGGCGGGGCACCGGATGTCTAGTTGCACAGTCTTTGATGATGATACAACTCTCTGTCATGTGACTTGTCCCGCTCTACTCTATGTTATCAATGTACTACTTCTACAGCGAGTACATAGAGTTCAGCGGGGCCAGTCACATGACAAAGTGTCGTGTCGTCATGAAGGAAGACTGTGCAACTAGATATCCGGTGCCCCGCCAGCGCTATAAAAATCGATGAAAATCTCAGACTCAGCGCGACGGGGACCAGAATGTATATTAGCGAGTGACTCACATACTGCAGGGACCACACTGCTGATCACTTTTGGTCCCCACATAACCCCTTTACCTTTTTCCCTCTTTTTAGAAGTCACTCTGCTACATATCCTCCCCCCACCTATCCAGTAGAGTAAATTTGTAGTATTTTCAAATGGAACTATAAATATTTAAAGGGGTTTTCTATTTCCAGCAAATCAAGCTCAATGATTGCATAATGGGAAGTTCTAAAAAAATATATTTTTTTTTTACATACTTTTTCCATTTTTAGGATCTCTGCTTGATGTCACTCTATGGAAACCTTCATTGATTAATTCTAGAGAATAAGAATCTCTTCAGCTGTCTATGTTCAAGATCTTTACTTGCGGTCGTTGAATGGAACACTTTTGTTTACGTTCATTGCCAAAATCCTGTGCTGACCCAGTCCTGCTCACATAGCTAAGAGTTTGTTACAGTGTATACAAAGCAGCACAAATGTTCTGCACTCCAGGCTGGTAGCGCTTACTTACACTGATACATTGTAACAAATTGCAGCTGTGTCAGCCAGAAATAGAGAACCAAGGTATTCACAATGTAAATGTTTCCATTTACTGACCTGATGTATTTAGCTCGCAGAGCATTGGTCTATGACCGTTCATAACTTATTCCATTTTTATTTCAAGCTGGAGCTCAGTGCACTCTGACACCAAAGGAGAGGACGGACTGTGGGTTCGGGGGCATCAGTCAGCAGGAATGTATCCGGAGAGGATGCTGCTTCGACTCACGGATCTCAGGAGTCATTTGGTGTTACAAAGTCCCTGAGCCTGTGGCCCCAGAAATAGTCCCCGAGCCTGTGGCCCCAGAAATAGTCCCCGAGCCCGTGGCGCAAGAAATAGTCCCCGAGCCTGTGGCGCAAGAAATAGTCCCCGAGCCTGTGGCCCAAGAAATAGTCCCCGAGCCTGTGGTCGAAGAAATAGTCCCCGAGCCTGTGGTTGAAGAAATAGTCCCCGAGCCTGTGGTCGAAGAAATAGTCCTTGAGCCTGTGGTTGAAGAAATAGTTCTTGAGCCTGTGGTTCAAGAAATAGACCCTGAGCCTGTGGCCCAAGAAATAGACCCTGAGCCTGTGGCCCAAGAAATAGACCCTGAGCCTGTGGATGAAGAAATAGACCCTGAGCCTGTGGCCCAAGAAATAGACCCTGAGCCTGTGGATGAAGAAATAGACCCCGAGCCTGTGTATGAAGAAATAGACCCTGAGCCTGTGGATGAAGAAATAGACCCTGAGCCTGTGGATGAAGAAATAGACCCCGAGCCTGTGGCCCAAGAAATAGACCCTGAGCCTGTGGATGAAGAAATAGACCCCGAGCCTGTGGATGAAGAAATAGACCCCGAGCCTGTGGCCCAAGAAATAGACCCCGAGCCTGTGGATGAAGAAATAGACCCCGAGCCTGTGGCCCAAGAAATAGACCCCGAGCCTGTGGCCCAAGAAATAGACCCCGAGCCTGTGGCCCAAGAAATAGACCCCGAGCCTGTGGCCCAAGAAATAGACACTGAGCCTGTGGATGAAGAAATAGACCCCGAGCCTGTGGATGAAGAAATAGATACTGAGCCTGTGGCCCAAGAAATAGACCCTGAGCCTGTGGCCCAAGAAATAGACCCCGAGCCTGTGGCCCAAGAAATAGACCCTGAGCCTGTGGATGAAGAAATAGACCCTGAGCCTGTGGCCCAAGAAATAGACCCTGAGCCTGTGGTCGAAGAAATAGTCCCCGAGCCTGTGGTCGAAGAAATAGTCCCCGAGCCTGTGGTCGAAGAAATAGTCCCCGAGCCTGTGGTTGAAGAAGTAGTCCCTGAGCCTGTGGTCGAAGAAATAGTCCCCGAGCCTGTGGATGAAGAAATAGACCCTGAGCCAGTGGCCCAAGAGATTGAGACTCAGGAAGCTGTGGTCATACAACAAGAGGAGCCAGAGATACAAGAGCCCCAGCAAGTAGAGGAAGAGGAAGGTAAACACTGATGCGGGAGAATTCAGACTCTCAGTATCTGGCCTGCTGCTCTATTTAATGACTATGTTGCTTTGTTTTATAAACTTAGTGGTTCGTTCATCTTTATAGGTGTGGAAGAGGGAAGGGATAAGGGGTTAAAACTCCTCCTTCATCAATGGAAATGATATGCGAGCTCCTTGGACATGTAATAGGGGCTCTGTGATTAGCAATGGGAGATTTGTGAATGGAGATAGGGGCACTCTAGCAAATATTCGGAACTCGTTGGTGAGAATATGGGGGCAATGTGGTTTGCACTGTTTTTTTGGGGGTGACTGTAGTTAGAAGTGTTATGAGACACCCACTGGATGGTACTTTTATAAGGGACGGTTATGAGTGCACTGATGGTGGTTGGCGATATTATGAGGGAACTGATTTTGTCTGGCAATGTTATGGGAGCACTGATACCATCTGGAAATGTTATAAGGGCACTGACTATAATTGGCAAAATTATGGAGCACTCACTTGGTCTGGCATTGTTATGGTGCACTAACTATGGCTGGAAATGTTATGGGGGCACCAACTGTATCACAATGTTATGGGACACTGACTGTCTAATAATGTTATGGGGCGCTAACTATGGCTAGCAATGTTATTGTGGCACTGACTGTGTTTCCCGATGTTATGAGGCACTGACTTTGTCTAGCAATGGTATGGGGTCACTGACTGTTTAACAATGTTATAGGAGCACAAACTACGCCTGGAAATGTTATAGGGCACTGACTATGGCTAGCAATGCTATTGGGCACTGACTTTGTCTAGTAATATTATGGGGGCACTGACAATGGCTAGCAATTTTATGGGGCACTGACTTTGTCTAATAATGTTATAGGGCGCTGACTATCGCTAGCAATGTTATGGGGCACTGACTATGTCTGCAATGTTATGGGGCACTGACTATGTCTGGAATGTTATGGGGCACTGACTTTGTCTAGTAATGTTATAGAGCGCTGACTATCGCTAGCAATGTTATGGGGCACTGACTATGTCTGGAATGTTATGGGGCACTGACTTTGTCTAGTAATGTTATAGAGCGCTGACTATCGCTAGCAATGTTATGGGGCACTGACTATGTCTGGAAATGTTATAGTGGCACCGACTTTGGCTGGCAATAGTATGGGGACACTGACTAGGTCAAGTAATGTTATGGGGCACTGACTATGTCTGGAAATGTTATAGGGGCACTGACTATGTCTGGAAAGTTATAAGGACAGTGACTTTGGCTGGAAATATTATGGGGACACTGACTATGTCAATTAATATTATGGGGCACTGACTATTGCTGCCAATGTTATGAGGGCACTAACTATGTTTTACAATGTTATAGGGGCACAGACTGGGACTAGTAATGAAGTGTGACTGACAAGTAACCTGAGAACCAGGGGTTGCCTGAAGGTGACAACTAAATTGTAATCCTTGTTGTGATTCTTCGATGTTTTTTGTCCTCTTATGTGACTTCTTTCCCTTGTTTCTTACAGTTTGTCTCGAGTAAAGATCCGGTCGGTCGTGAACCCGCAGAGAAACTACGATGACCAGTCCTCCCCGCGCCTCTCTTCTCCTCAGCTCTTCTACCATCACGTCTTTGTTTCTTAAAAATAAAATCATCTTGAGCTTTTTAAATTATTTTTGCTCAGTTTCTTGTGATTTATATAGAAATTATGTCCAAAAAAGAGGCTGATGATTGTGCCCCGTGACACTATTGGGTATTATGGACAAATATTTACATTTTTAGGGGAAGGGTGATTTTATTTATACATATAATTATAGAATTGTGTATGGGTAAAATAAGAACATCAAGGAAAAAAGAGGGAAAATGGTGCAAAGCCGCCTGGAAAGTCACTGCTATTCAGTATATAGTGACATGGAGCATGCGGGTATAACCTGGGTATCTTCTGTATATAATTATATATGTACAGCTGGTATAAGTTATACATCTTCTTGTATACAGTGATATGGAGCATGCTGGTATAACCTGGGTATCTCCTGTATATAATTATATATGTACAGCTGGTATAAGTTATACATCATCTTGTATATAGTGATATGGAGCATGCTGGTATAACCTGGGTATCTCCTGTATATAATTATATATGTACAGCTGGTATAAGTTATACATCATCTTGTATATAGTGATATGGAGCATGCTGGTATAACCTGGGTATCTCCTGTATATAATTATATATGTACAGCTGGTATAAGTTATACATCTTCTTGTATATAGTGATATGGAGCATGCTGGTATAACCTGGGTATCTTCTGTATATAATAATATATGTACAGCTGGTATAAGTTATACATCTTCCTGTATATAGTGATATGGAGCATGCTGGTATAACCTGGGTATCTTCTGTATATAATTATATATGTACAGCTGGTATAAGTTATACATCTTCTTGTATATAGTGATATGGAGCATGCTGGTATAACCTGGGTATCTTCTGTATATAATTATATATGTACAGCTGGTATAAGTTATACATCTTCTTGTATATAGTGATATGGAGCATGCTGGTATAACCTGGGTATCTTCTGTATATAATTATATATGTACAGCTGGTATAAGTTATACATCTTCTTGTATATAGTGATATGGAGCATGCTGGTATAACCTGGGTATCTTCTGTATATAATTATATATGTACAGCTGGTATAAGTTATACATCTTCTTGTATATAGTGATATGGAGCATGCTGCTATAACCTGGGTATCTTCTGTATATAATTATATATGTACAGCTGGTATAAGTTATTCATCTTCTTGTATATAGTGATATGGAGCATGCTGGCATAACCTGGGTATCTCCTGTATATAATTATATATGTACAGCTGGTATAAGTTATACATCTTCGTGTATATAGTGATATGGAGCATGCGGGTATAACCTGGGTATCTCCTGTATATAATTATATATGTACAGCTGGTATAAGTTATACATCTTCTTGTATATAGTGATATGGAGCATGCTGGTATAACCTGGGTATCTTCTGTATATAATTATATATGTACAGCTGGTATAAGTTATACATCTTCTTGTATATAGTGATATGGAGCATGCTGGTATAACCTGGGTATCTCCTGTATATAATTATATATGTACAGCTGGTATAAGTTATACATCTTCTTGTATATAGTGATATGGAGCATGCTGGTATAACCTGGGTATCTTCTGTATATAATTATATATGTACAGCTGGTATAAGTTATACATCTTCTTGTATATAGTGATATGGAGCATGCTGGTATAACCTGGGTATCTTCTGTATATAGTTATATATGTACAGCTGGTATAAGTTATACATCTTCTTGTATATAGTTATATGGAGCATGCTGGTATAACCTGGGTATCTTCTGTATATAATTATATATGTACAGCTGGTATAAGTTATACATCTTCTTGTATATAGTGATATGGAGCATGCTGCTATAACCTGGGTATCTTCTGTATATAATTATATATGTACAGCTGGTATAAGTTATTCATCTTCTTCTATATAGTGATATGGAGCATGCTGGTATAACCTGGGTATCTCCTGTATATAATTATATATGTACAGCTGGTATAAGTTATACATCTTCGTGTATATAGTGATATGGAGCATGCTGGTATAACCTGGGTATCTTCTGTATGTAATTATATATGTACAGCTGGTATAAGTCATACATCTTCTTGTATATAGTAATATGGAGCATGCTGGTATAATCTGGGTATCTTCTGTATATAATTATATATGTACAGCTGGTATAAGTTATACATCTTCTTGTATATAGTGATATGGAGCATGCTGCTATAACCTGGGTATCTTCTGTATATAATTATATATGTACAGCTGGTATAAGTTATTCATCTTCTTCTATATAGTGATATGGAGCATGCTGGCATAACCTGGGTATCTCCTGTATATAATTATATATGTACAGCTGGTATAAGTTATACATCTTCGTGTATATAGTGATATGGAGCATGCGGGTATAACCTGGGTATCTCCTGTATATAATTATATATGTACAGCTGGTATAAGTTATACATCTTCTTGTATATAGTGATATGGAGCATGCTGGTATAACCTGGGTATCTTCTGTATATAATTATATATGTACAGCTGGTATAAGTTATACATCTTCTTGCATATAGTGATATGGAGCATGCTGGTATAACCTGGCTATCTTCTGTATATAATTATATATGTACAGCTGGTATAAGTTATACATCTTCTTGTATATAGTGATATGGAGCATGCTGGTATAACCTGGGTATCTTCTGTATATAATTATATATGTACAGCTGGTATAAGTTATACATCTTCCTGTATATAGTGATATGGAGCATGCTGGTATAATCTGGGTATCTTCTGTATATAATTATATATGTACAGCTGGTATTAGCTATACATCTTCTTGTATATAGTGATATGGAGCATGCTGGTATAACCTGGGTATCTTCTGTATATAATTATATATATGTACAGCTGGTATAAGTTATACATCTTCGTGTATATAGTGATATGGAGCATGCTGGTATAACCTGGGTATCTTCTGTATATAATTATATATGTACAGCTGGTATAAGTTATACATCTTCTTGTATATAGTGATATGGAGCATGCTGGTATAACCTGGGTATCTTCTGTATATAATTATATATGTACAGCTGGTATAAGTTATACATCTTCTTGTATATAGTGATATGGAGCATGCTGGTATAACCTGGGTATCTCCTGTATATAATTATATATGTACAGCTGGTATAAGTTATACATCTTCGTGTATATAGTGATATGGAGCATGCGGGTATAACCTGGGTATCTCCTGTATATAATTATATATGTACAGCTGGTATAAGTTATACATCTTCTTGTATATAGTGATATGGAGCATGCTGGTATAACCTGGGTATCTTCTGTATATAATTATATATGTACAGCTGGTATTAGTTATACATCTTCTTGTATATAGTGATATGGAGCATGCGGGTATAACCTGGGTATCTTCTGTATATATTTATATATGTACAGCTAGTATAAGTTATACATCTTCTTGTATATAGTGATATGGAGCATGCGGGTATAACCTGGGTATCTTCTGTATATAATTATATATGTACAGCTGGTATAAGTTATACATCTTCTTGTATATAGTGATATGGAGCATGCTGGTATAACCTGGGTATCTTCTGTATATAATTATATATGTACAGCTGGTATAAGTTATACATCTTCTTGTATATAGGGATATGGAGCATGCTGCTATAACCTGGGTATCTTCTGTATAATTATATATGTACAGCTAGTATGTTATACATGTTCTTGTATATAGGGATATGGAGCATGCTGGTATAACCTGGGTATCTTCTGTATATAATTATATATGTACAGCTGGTATAAGTTATACATCTTCTTGTATATAGAGATATGGAGCAGGCTGGTATAACCTGGGTATCTTCTGTATATAATTATATATGTACAGCTGGTATAAGTTATACATCTTCTTGTATATAGTGATATGGAGCATGCTGGTATAACCTGGGTATCTGCTGTATATAATTATATATGTACAGCTGGTATAAGTTATACATCTTCTTGTATATAGTGATATGGAGCATGCTGGTATAACCTGGGTATCTTCTGTATATAATTATATATGTACAGCTGGTATAAGTTATACATCTTCCTGTATATAGTGATATGGAGCATGCTGGTATAACCTGGGTATCTTCTGTATATAATTATATATGTACAGCTGGTATAAGTTATACATCTTCTTGTATATAGTGATATGGAACATGCTGGTGTAACCTCGGTATCTTCTGTATATAATTATATATGTACAGCTGGTATAAGTTATACATCTTCCTGTATATAGTGATATGGAACATGCTGGTATAACCTGGGTATCTTCTGTATATAATTATATATGTACAGCTGGTATAAGTTATACATCTTCTTGTATATAGTGATATGGAGCATGCTGGTATATCCTGTGTATCTTCTGTATATTATTATATATGTACAGCTGGTATAAGTTATACATCTTCTTGTATATAGTGATATGGAGCATGCTGGTATAACCTGGGTATCTTCTGTATATAGTGATCTACGTATAGCTGGTATAAGTTATACATCTTCCTGTATATAGTGATACGGAGCATGCTGGTATAACCTGGGTATCTTCTGTATATAGTGATCTACGTATAGCTGGTATAAGTTATACATCTTCCTGTATATAGTGATATGGAGCATGCTGGTATAACCTGGGGATCTTCTGTATATAATTATATATGTACAGCTGGTATAAGTTATACATCTTCTTGTATATAGTGATATGGAGCATGCTGGTATAACCTGGGTATCTTCTGTATATAATTATATATGTACAGCTGGTATAAGTTATACATCTTCTTGTATATAGTGATATGGAACATGCTGGTGTAACCTGGGTATCTTCTGTATATAATTATATATGTACAGCTGGTATAAGTTATACATCTTCTTGTATATAGTGATATGGAGCATGCTGGTATATCCTGTGTATCTTCTGTATATAATTATATATGTACAGCTGGTATAAGTTATACATATTCTTGTATATAGTGATATGGAGCATGCTGGTATAACCTGGGTATCTTCTGTATATAGTGATCTATGTATAGCTGGTATAAGTTATACATCTTCCTGTATATAGTGATATGGAGCATGCTGGTATAACCTGGGTATATTCTGTATATAATTATATATGTACAGCTGGTATAAGTTATACATCTTCTTGTATATAGTGATATGGAGCATGCTGGTATAACCTGGGGATCTTCTGTATATAATTATATATGTACAGCTGGTATAAGTTCTATATCTTCCTGTATATAGTGATATGGAGCATGCTGGTATAACCTGGATATCTTCTGTATATAATTATATATGTACAGCTGGTATAAGTTACACATCTTCTTGTATATAGTGATATGGAGCATGCTGCTATAACCTGGGTATCTTCTGTATAATTATATATGTACAGCTAGTATGTTATACATCTTCTTGTATATAGGGATATGGAGCATGCTGGTATAACCTGGGTATCTTCTGTATATAATTATATATGTACAGCTGGTATAAGTTATACATCTTCTTGTGTATAGAGATATGGAGCAGGCTGGTATAACCTGGGTATCTTCTGTATATAATTATATATGTACAGCTGGTATAAGTTATACATCTTCTTGTATATAGTGATATGGAGCATGCTGGTATAACCTGGGTATCTGCTGTATATAATTATATATGTACAGCTGGTATAAGTTATACATCTTCTTGTATATAGTGATATGGAGCATGCTGGTATAACCTGGGTATCTTCTGTATATAATTATATATGTACAGCTGGTATTAGTTATACATCTTCTTGTATATAGTGATATGAAGCATGCGGGTATAACCTGGGTATCTTCTGTATATATTTATATATGTACAGCTAGTATAAGTTATACATCTTCTTGTATATAGTGATATGGAGCATGCGGGTATAACCTGGGTATCTTCTGTATATAATTATATATGTACAGCTGGTATAAGTTATACATCTTCTTGTATATAGTGATATGGAGCATGCTGGTATAACCTGGGTATCTTCTGTATATAATTATATATGTACAGCTGGTATAAGTTATACATCTTCTTGTATATAGTGATATGGAGCATGCTGGTATAACCTGGGTATCTTCTGTATATAGTGATCTATGTATAGCTGGTATAAGTTATACATCTTCCTGTATATAGTGATATGGAGCATGCTGGTATAACCTGGGTATATTCTGTATATAATTATATATGTACAGCTGGTATAAGTTATACATCTTGTTGTATATAGTGATATGGAGCATGCTGGTATAACCTGGGCATCTTCTGTATATAATTATATATGTACAGCTGGTATAAGTTATACATCTTCTTGTATATAGTGATATGGAGCATGCTGGTATAACCTGGGGATCTTCTGTATATAATTATATATGTACAGCTGGTATAAGTTCTATATCTTCCTGTATATAGTGATATGGAGCATGCTGGTATAACCTGGATATCTTCTGTATATAATTATATATGTACAGCTGGTATAAGTTATACATCTTCTTGTATATAGTGATATGGAGCATGCTGGTATAACCTGGGTATCTTCTGTATATAATTATATATGTACAGCTGGTATAAGTTATACATCTTCTTGTATATAGGGATATGGAGCATGCTGCTATAACCTGGGTATCTTCTGTATAATTATATATGTACAGCTAGTATGTTATACATCTTCTTGTATATAGGAATATCGAGCATGCTGGTATAACCTGGGTATCTTCTGTATATAATTATATATGTACAGCTGGTATAAGTTATACATCTTCTTGTATATAGAGATATGGAGCAGGCTGGTATAACCTGGGTATCTTCTGTATATAATTATATATGTACAGCTGGTATAAGTTATACATCTTCTTGTATATAGTGATATGGAGCATGCTGGTATAACCTGGGTATCTTCTGTATATAATTATATATGTACAGCTGGTATAAGTTATAAATCTTCTTGTATATAGTGATATGGAGCATGCTGGTATAATCTGGGTATCTTCTGTATATAATTATATATGTACAGCTGGTATAAGTTATACATCTTCTTGTATATAGTGATATGGAGCATGCTGGTATAACCTGGGTATCTTCTGTATATAATTATATATGTACAGCTGGTATTAGTTATACATCTTCTTGTATATAGGGATATGGAGCATGCTGCTATAACCTGGGTATCTTCTGTATAATTATATATGTACAGCTAGTATGTTATACATCTTCTTGTATATAGGAATATGGAGCATGCTGGTATAACCTGGGTATCTTCTGTATATAATTATATATGTACAGCTGGTATAAGTTATACATCTTCTTGTATATAGAGATATGGAGCAGGCTGGTATAACCTGGGTATCTTCTGTATATAATTATATATGTACAGCTGGTATAAGTTATACATCTTCTTGTATATAGTGATATGGAGCATGCTGGTATAACCTGGGTATCTTCTGTATATAATTATATATGTACAGCTGGTATAAGTTATAAATCTTCTTGTATATAGTGATATGGAGCATGCTGGTATAATCTGGGTATCTTCTGTATATAGTTATATATGTACAGCTGGTATAAGTTATACATCTTCTTGTATATAGTGATATGGAGCATGCTGGTATAACCTGGGTATCTTCTGTATATAATTATATATGTACAGCTGGTATTAGTTATACATCTTCTTGTATATAGTGATATGAAGCATGCGGGTATAACCTGGGTATCTTCTGTATATATTTATATATGTACAGCTAGTATAAGTTATACATCTTCTTGTATATAGGGATATGGAGCATGCTGGTATAACCTGGGTATCTTCTGTATATAATTATATATGTACAGCTGGTATAAGTTATACATGTTCTTGTATATAGAGATATGGAGCAGGCTGGTATAACGTGGGTATCTTCTGTATATAATTATATATGTACAGCTGGTATAAGTTATACGTCTTCTTGTATATAATGATATGGAGCATGCTGGTATAACCTGGGTATCTGCTGTATATAATTATATATGTACGGCTGGTATAAGTTATACATCTTCTTGTATATAGTGATATGGAGCATGCTGGTATAACCTGGGTATCTTCTGTATATAATTATATATGTACAGCTGGTATAAGTTATACATCTTCCTGTATATAGTGATATGGAGCATGCTGGTATAACCTGGGTATCTTCTGTATATAATTATATATGTACAGCTGGTATAAGTTATACATCTTCTTGTATATAGTGATATGGAACATGCTGGTGTAACCTGGGTATCTTCTGTATATAATTATATATGTACAGCTGGTATAAGTTATACATCTTCTTGTATATAGTGATATGGAGCATGCTGGTATATCCTGTGTATCTTCTGTATATAATTATATATGTACAGCTGGTATAGGTTATACATCTTCTTGTATATAGTGATATGGAGCATGCTGGTATAACCTGGGTATCTTCTGTATATAGTGATCTATGTATAGCTGGTATAAGTTATACATCTTCCTGTATATAGTGATATGGAGCATGCTGGTATAACCTGGGTATATTCTGTATATAATTATATATGTACAGCTGGTATAAGTTATACATCTTGTTGTATATAGTGATATGGAGCATGCTGGTATAACCTGGGCATCTTCTGTATATAATTATATATGTACAGCTGGTATAAGTTATACATCTTCTTGTATATAGTGATATGGAGCATGCTGGTATAACCTGGGGATCTTCTGTATATAATTATATATGTACAGCTGGTATAAGTTCTATATCTTCCTGTATATAGTGATATGGAGCATGCTGGTATAACCTGGATATCTTCTGTATATAATTATATATGTACAGCTGGTATAAGTTATACATCTTCTTGTATATAGTGATATGGAGCATGCTGGTATAACCTGGGTATCTTCTGTATATAATTATATATGTACAGCTGGTATAAGTTATACATCTTCTTGTATATAGGGATATGGAGCATGCTGCTATAACCTGGGTATCTTCTGTATAATTATATATGTACAGCTAGTATGTTATACATCTTCTTGTATATAGGAATATCGAGCATGCTGGTATAACCTGGGTATCTTCTGTATATAATTATATATGTACAGCTGGTATAAGTTATACATCTTCTTGTATATAGAGATATGGAGCAGGCTGGTATAACCTGGGTATCTTCTGTATATAATTATATATGTACAGCTGGTATAAGTTATACATCTTCTTGTATATAGTGATATGGAGCATGCTGGTATAACCTGGGTATCTTCTGTATATAATTATATATGTACAGCTGGTATAAGTTATAAATCTTCTTGTATATAGTGATATGGAGCATGCTGGTATAATCTGGGTATCTTCTGTATATAATTATATATGTACAGCTGGTATAAGTTATACATCTTCTTGTATATAGTGATATGGAGCATGCTGGTATAACCTGGGTATCTTCTGTATATAATTATATATGTACAGCTGGTATTAGTTATACATCTTCTTGTATATAGGGATATGGAGCATGCTGCTATAACCTGGGTATCTTCTGTATAATTATATATGTACAGCTAGTATGTTATACATCTTCTTGTATATAGGAATATGGAGCATGCTGGTATAACCTGGGTATCTTCTGTATATAATTATATATGTACAGCTGGTATAAGTTATACATCTTCTTGTATATAGAGATATGGAGCAGGCTGGTATAACCTGGGTATCTTCTGTATATAATTATATATGTACAGCTGGTATAAGTTATACATCTTCTTGTATATAGTGATATGGAGCATGCTGGTATAACCTGGGTATCTTCTGTATATAATTATATATGTACAGCTGGTATAAGTTATAAATCTTCTTGTATATAGTGATATGGAGCATGCTGGTATAATCTGGGTATCTTCTGTATATAGTTATATATGTACAGCTGGTATAAGTTATACATCTTCTTGTATATAGTGATATGGAGCATGCTGGTATAACCTGGGTATCTTCTGTATATAATTATATATGTACAGCTGGTATTAGTTATACATCTTCTTGTATATAGTGATATGAAGCATGCGGGTATAACCTGGGTATCTTCTGTATATATTTATATATGTACAGCTAGTATAAGTTATACATCTTCTTGTATATAGGGATATGGAGCATGCTGGTATAACCTGGGTATCTTCTGTATATAATTATATATGTACAGCTGGTATAAGTTATACATGTTCTTGTATATAGAGATATGGAGCAGGCTGGTATAACGTGGGTATCTTCTGTATATAATTATATATGTACAGCTGGTATAAGTTATACGTCTTCTTGTATATAATGATATGGAGCATGCTGGTATAACCTGGGTATCTGCTGTATATAATTATATATGTACGGCTGGTATAAGTTATACATCTTCTTGTATATAGTGATATGGAGCATGCTGGTATAACCTGGGTATCTTCTGTATATAATTATATATGTACAGCTGGTATAAGTTATACATCTTCCTGTATATAGTGATATGGAGCATGCTGGTATAACCTGGGTATCTTCTGTATATAATTATATATGTACAGCTGGTATAAGTTATACATCTTCTTGTATATAGTGATATGGAACATGCTGGTGTAACCTGGGTATCTTCTGTATATAATTATATATGTACAGCTGGTATAAGTTATACATCTTCTTGTATATAGTGATATGGAGCATGCTGGTATATCCTGTGTATCTTCTGTATATAATTATATATGTACAGCTGGTATAGGTTATACATCTTCTTGTATATAGTGATATGGAGCATGCTGGTATAACCTGGGTATCTTCTGTATATAGTGATCTATGTATAGCTGGTATAAGTTATACATCTTCCTGTATATAGTGATATGGAGCATGCTGGTATAACCTGGGTATATTCTGTATATAATTATATATGTACAGCTGGTATAAGTTATACATCTTCTTGTATATAGTGATATGGAGCATGCTGGTATAACCTGGGGATCTTCTGTATATAATTATATATGTACAGCTGGTATAAGTTCTATATCTTCCTGTATATAGTGATATGGAGCATGCTGGTATAACCTGGATATCTTCTGTATATAATTATATATGTACAGCTGGTATAAGTTATACATCTTCTTGTATATAGGGATATGGAGCATGCTGCTATAACCTGGGTATCTTCTGTATAATTATATATGTACAGCTAGTATGTTATACATCTTCTTGTATATAGGGATATGGAGCATGCTGGTATAACCTGGGTATCTTCTGTATATAATTATATATGTACAGCTGGTATAAGTTATACATCTTCTTGTATATAGTGATATGGAGCATGCTGGTATAACCTGGGTATCTGCTGTATATAATTATATATGTACAGCTGGTATAAGTTATACATCTTCTTGTATATAGAGATATGGAGCAGGCTGGTATAACCTGCGTATCTTCTGTATATAATTATATATGTACAGCTGGTATAAGTTATACATCTTCTTGTATATAGTGATATGGAGCATGCTGGTATAACCTGGGTATCTGCTGTATATAATTATATATGTACAGCTGGTATAAGTTATACATCTTCTTGTATATAGTGATATGGAGCATGCTGGTATAACCTGGGTATCTTCTGTATATAATTATATATGTACAGCTGGTATAAGTTATACATCTTCCTGTATATAGTGATATGGAGCATGCTGGTATAACCTGGGTATCTTCTGTATATAATTATATATGTACAGCTGGTATAAGTTATACATCTTCTTGTATATAGTGATATGGAACATGCTGGTGTAACCTGGGTATCTTCTGTATATAATTATATATGTACAGCTGGTATAAGTTATACATCTTCTTGTATATAGTGATATGGAGCATGCTGGTATATCCTGTGTATCTTCTGTATATAATTATATATGTACAGCTGGTATAAGTTATACATCTTCTTGTATATAGTGATATGGAGCATGCTGGTATAACCTGGGTATCTTCTGTATATAGTGATCTATGTATAGCTGTTATAAGTTATACATCTTCCTGTATATAGTGATATGGAGCATGCTGGTATAACCTGGGTATATTCTGTATATAATTATATATGTACAGCTGGTATAAGTTATACATCTTCTTGTATATAGTGATATGGAGCATGCTGGTATAACCTGGGGATCTTCTGTATATAATTATATATGTACAGCTGGTATAAGTTCTATATCTTCCTGTATATAGTGATATGGGGCATGCTGGTATAACCTGGATATCTTCTGTATATAATTATATATGTACAGCTGGTATAAGTTATACATCTTCTTGTATATAATGATATGGAGCATGCTGGTATAACCTGGGTATCTTCTGTATATAATTATATATGTACAGCTGGTATAAGTTATGCATCTTCTTGTATATAGGGATATGGAGCATGCTGCTATAACCTGGGTATCTTCTGTATAATTATATATGTACAGCTAGTATGTTATACATCTTCTTGAATATAGGGATATGGAGCATGCTGGTATAACCTGGGTATCTTCTGTATATAATTATATATGTACAGCTGGTATAAGTTATACATCTTCTTGTATATAGAGATATGGAGCAGGCTGGTATAACCTGGGTATCTTCTGTATATAATTATATATGTACAGCTGGTATAAGTTATACATCTTCTTGTATATAGTGATATGGAGCATGCTGGTATAACCTGGGTATCTGCTGTATATAATTATATATGTACAGCTGGTATAAGTTATACATCTTCTTGTATATAGTGATATGGAGCATGCTGGTATAACCTGGGTATCTTCTGTATATAATTATATATGTACAGCTGGTATAAGTTATACATCTTCCTGTATATAGTGATATGGAGCATGCTGGTATAACCTGGGTATCTTCTGTATATAATTATATATGTACAGCTGGTATAAGTTATACATCTTCTTGTATATAGTGATATGGAACATGCTGGTGTAACCTGGGTATCTTCTGTATATAATTATATATGTACAGCTGGTATAAGTTATACATCTTCTTGTATATAGTGATATGGAGCATGCTGGTATAACCTGGGTATCTTCTGTATATAGTGATCTATGTATAGCTGGTATAAGTTATACATCTTCCTGTATATAGTGATATGTAGCATGCTGGTATAACCTGGGTATATTCTGTATATAATTATATATGTACAGCTGGTATAAGTTATACATCTTCTTGTATATAGTGATATGGAGCATGCTGGTATAACGTGGGGATCTTCTGTATATAATTATATATGTACAGCTGGTATAAGTTATATATCTTCCTGTATATAGTGATATGGGGCATGCTGGTATAACCTGGATATCTTCTGTATATAATTATATATGCACAGCTGGTATAAGTTATACATCTTCTTGTATATAGTGATATGGGGCATGCTGGTATAACCTGGGTATCTTCTGTATATAATTATATATGTACAGCTGATATAAGTTATACATCTTCTTGTATATAGTGATATGGAGCATGCTGGTATAACCTGGGTATCTCCTGTATATAATTATATATGTACAGCTGGTATAAGTTATACATCTTCTTGTATATAGTGATATGGAGCATGCTGGTATAACCTGGGTATCTTCTGTATATAATTATATATGTACAGCTGGTATAAGTTATACATCTTCTTGTATATAGTGATATGGAGCATGCTGGTATAACCTGAGTATCTCCTGTATATAGTTATATATGTACAGCTGGTATGTTATACATCTTCTTGTATATAGTGATATGGAGCATGCTGGTATAACCTGGGTATCTTCTGTATATAATTATATATGTACAGCTGGTATAAGTTATACATCTTCTTGTATATAGTGATATGGAGCATGCTGGTATAACCTGGGTATCGTCTGTATATAATTATATATGTACAGCTGGTATAAGTTATACATCTTCTTGTATATAGTGATATGGAGCATGCTGGTATAACCTGGGTATCTTCTGTATATAATTATATATGTACAGCTGGTATAAGTTATACATCTTCTTCTATATAGTGATATAGAGCATGCTGGTATAACCTGGGTATCTTCTGTATATAATTATATATGTACAGCTGGTATAAGTTATACATCTTCTTGTATATAGTGATATGGAGCATGCTGGTATAACCTGGGTATCGTCTGTATATAATTATATATGCACAGCTGGTATAAGTTATACATCTTCTTGTATATAGTGATATGGAGCATGCTGGTATAACCTAGGCATCTTCTGTATATAATTATATATGTACAGCTGGTATAAGTTATACATCTTCTTGTATATGGTGATATGGAGCATGCTGGTATAACCTGGGTATCTCCTGTATATAATTATATATGTACAGCTGGTATAAGTTATACATCTTCTTGTATATAGTGATATGGAGCATGCTGGTATAACCTGGGCATCTTCTGTATATAATTATATATGTACAGCTGGTATAAGTTATACATCTTCTTGTATATGGTGATATGGAGCATGCTGGTATAACCTGGGTATCTCCTGTATATAATTATATATGTACAGCTGGTATAAGTTATACATCTTCTTGTATATAGTGATATGGAGCATGCTGGTATAACCTGGGTATCTTCTGTATATAATTATATATGTACAGCTGGTATAAGTTATACATCTTCTTGTATATAGTGATATGGAGCATGCTGGTATAACCTGGGTATCTTCTGTATATAATTATATATGTACAGCTGGTATAAGTTATACATCTTCTTGTATATAGTGATATGGAGCATGCTGGTATAACCTGGGTATCTTCTGTTTATAATTATATATGTACAGCTGGTATAAGTTATACATCTTCTTGTATATAGTGATATGGAGCATGCTGGTATAACCTTGGTATCTACGCCTGAAAATATGGTAGCTGAACACCTACAAACATCTGCCCATTGAAATCAATGAGAAAAACTGTGTTTCGCTCAGATGGGGCGCTTATTTACGCCGACCTTTTAAAAAACGGCACGTAAGGTGAAGGAGCATGTCACTTCTTGAGCCGTTTTTGGAGCTGTTTTTCATTGTGTCAATGGAAAAACAGCTCCAAAAACGTCTAGAAAAAACGCTTCCAAAACTCTTTCAGCTTCAAAAACGGATGAAAATCAGAGGTTGTTTTCTCTTAAACCAGCTCCGTAATTTTCAGCTGTTTTTGACTTTGCTTGTGAACATACCCTCAATGAACAGGTCCTGTCATGGATTTTACTTGTGATGTGGCTGTAGAAATCTTATGTTCTTTCATGGATCTTTTTAAAGTGGTATTCCCTGAATTATGAATTTTTACCTGTCCACATAATAGGTGATAATTGTCTGATGTCGGAGGGCCCTACCATTGGGACCCCAACGATCACAAGAACAGGGGTCCTGAAACCCCTGTTCCATCTCACTGTTCGACCACCAGTCCATTTAAGCTCCTCCTCACTACAGGGGATGCAGGGAGGAGGAACTTGGGGTTTTGGCCCCCGGCGATCAGACAATTATCACCTACCCTGTCGATAGGTGATAATTATTGATTCTGGAACAACCCCTTTAACACTCATTTATTTTGTTACGGAGGTACTACCTCCAGATACAAGTGGAGATCCCAAATCCTGGACCCCCCACCAATGTGGCTTGTCTGATTGGCTTGTCGTTGAAGAAAGTGACGGGACTAGTCCTTTAAATGCTTTAACAGTACTTGAGGTGCAATATTTTGGGGACAATAAATTCAAGAGTTGGTTTCAGATAGTCACTAAAAAAAGATTCTGGACCATACATGGAAACCATACATGGTCTTGTAGACCTCTGTAACTCTTATTGACTTCAATGGAGGGGTGGCCATGTATGCAACCTTTGGATATGATTGAAGAGTCCTGAAAAAAGACAACCCCTTAAGACACTTGAAAGGTAGCTGGGAAGCCATCTTTTTAATCCAATACATTTTATAGAGGTTGTTATGAGTTATACAGTCACTTAGAGGATGTCTACACAAGGTCTGGGCAGTAATATTGTCAGATATATCAGAAGGACCTCCATGGAACTACAATGGGGAGTTCAACACCTTGGGTGAACAAGGACTGGCATGAAAATTACGCACAATGTAGATACAGAAACCTTATGTTCTCTCATGGATCTTCTAAACTTCCATCTATTTTGACGGAGAGCTACTACCTCTCAAATAAGTGGAGATTTCTGCTCCTGGAACGTCCTACTACTCCCCCAATCCCACCAATGGGGCATTTTTGACATGTCTGATTTGGTTGTCTTTAAAGTCTGGTATGGGACAACACCTTTAGACAGTAGCTGAGGGACCATATTTTACATAAATGGTTTTGAGTCGTATTGTCACTAGGAGGATGAGTTTACCATATCTAGTAATGCCAATCAAACATATCATAAGAGCCCCCATGGACCTACAGTATGATGGGGTTTGGAATTAATAGCTTGGATGAACAGGCCTCTACAAAGATCAGTGTAGACCTCCGTTATAGCCAATGACTTCAATGGAGGGGTGGTCACCTCTGAAAATGACCGTAGTGTCCTGATACCCAAAGAGTCATGTAGTCACTAAGAGGCGCTGTACACAGGATCTGAGCATTAACATTGTCAATCAAATATATCTCCATGGACCCATGATCGGGGGTCTGGTTGAACAGCTTAGATGAACAGATTCTGAAATAAATTTTGATGGAGTAATGGCTATCGAAACCTTGCATGTTTTTGTAGACCTCCATGACTCCCATTGACTTCTGTGGAGGGGTGGCCATGAATTCCACTTCTGGAAATGAGAGGAGAGTCTTGAAACCCAAAGATAACCCCTTAAGACATTTGAACAGTAGCTGAGGAGCCATCGTTTCAATCCAATACATTCTACAGAGTTTGTTTGTAGTCACTAAGAGGCTGTATACACAAGATCCGGGCCAATTTTCTTGTCAATCAAACATATCATAAGAGCCTTCATGAACCCATAATGTTCATAAGTTCAACAGCTTGGATGAATAGATACTATCTTGGATATTAATGAAGAGATTATTACAGAAACCTTGCATGCTATCATAGACCTCCATAACTCCCATGTATGCCACCACTGGATATGAGTGAAGAAAAATGGAACTTCTAAGACAACTCCTTGAAACACTTAGCTGAGGAGCCAACTTTCGAATCCAATACCTTCTGTGGTTGCTACGAGTCATGTAGTCACTGAGATGCTGTGTACAAAAGATCTAGGCGGTAAAATTGTTAATTTAGACATTATCCTAAGGCCTCTATGGACCCATGAAGGGGGTTTGAGATCAATAGATTGGTACTGGCATGGGTTTTAATTGGTGAAGGGCAACAGAAACCTTGCATACTGCCGTAGACCTTCGTAACTCCCATTGACTTCAAAGGGGGGATGGCCATGTATGCTTAGTCCTCAAAGACGACCCTTTGAAACGCTTGAACAGTAGCTAAAGAGCCAACTTTTGAATCCAATGCCTTCTTCTGAGGTTGTTACGAGTCATGTAGTCACTGATAGGCTGCGCACGAAAGATCTGGGTGGTAACATTGTCAGTTCAGACATATCCTAAGGGCCTCGATGAACCCATGATAGGGGTTCGGGTTCAATAGATTGGTACTAGCATAGGTTTTAATAGATATGGTCTACAGAAATCTTGCAAACTTCCGTAGACCTTCGCAACTCCTGTTGACTTCAATAGAGGGGTGGCCATGTATGCTTGGTCCCCAAAGACAACCCCTTGAAACACTTGAATAGTAGCTGAGGAGCCAACCTTTGAATTCAATGCCTTTTCCTGAGGTTGTTAAAAGTCATGTAGTCACTCAGAGGCTGCGTACACAAGATCTAGGGGGTAATATTGTCAGTTAAGACATATCCTAATGGCCTCCATGGACCCATGTTAGGGGTTCGGGCTTCTATTGATTGACACTAGCATAGGTTTTAATGGATATGGTCTACAGAAATCTTGAATACTACCGTAGACCTTCGTAACTCTCGTTGACTTCAATGGAGGGGTGGCCATGTATGCTTAGTCCCCAAAGACGACCCCTTGAAACACTTGAACAGTAGCTGAGGAGCCATTTTTTTTCAATACAACGCTTTTACCCAAGGTTGTTATGAGTCATGATCGGCTGTGTCCTCAAGATCCGGGCAGTAATGCCGCCATATTTATGTAGACTTAATTGTCCATGGATTAACCACTCAGATGCACCCAAAAATGTCAACAAGGGTAATATCCTTTATTGAAATGCCCCACATCCTAATGGTTCAATCAGTTACAGTACATTTTCCCATAGAATGGTGAGCAATTACAGTCAAATACCAGTTGTATCTAGAGCAGTGCAAATCTATGACGGCGTGCACGGAGCAGTTAACCCTACACTCCCCCAATGAAATAGTGCAAAGAACTTTACACATGGAAACGAGCTATATGATCCACTTCCACAAGAGACATAGATGCACATTTCTGCACGCTGGTTGCTTGCATTGATTCTTGCATTGTTAATAAAAAAAATAATTGGAATTCTAGTTCCAAGACATGTTAATAATAAACAAGAGAAATATTTTTACAATTTTTGTCAATTTTTTTTTACATTTTTTTTATACATTATGACTAAATGTTAATTCCGTTAAAATATAGATATAAAAAAATGCTGCCTTCCCGAGATTTCTGTACAAACGTAATATCGATTTATTTGGGATTTGTAATATCGTGCAGATTAAAAAAATAATGTTTTTTTTTTAAAGGAATTTTTGAATTTTTACAGAATCAATAAAATGGAGTTGTCTTTGTATACAATCTAGAATTACTTCTTTACCCGAACACAACTTGTGCACGCAACGATACATATTTCTCTGAATTCTGGAACGCAATGGAGGAGTTGCCCATAGCAGCCAATCAGGTCACTGCTAACGTAATAAAAGCTGGAATTTGATTGGTTGATATGGACAAAACCTAGTTTTCCTTTGACATAGATATTTAGGGTAGTTAAAATAAAACTTTAGGAATTTTCCATTATAATTATTTTTGGGGGATCTTACAGACACCTTAAAGTGCACCCATTACTACCAAATAAATCCCACTCCTTCCTTAGACAGCTGTAGAAGTATTAGATGTAGTGGAGTCAGAAATGTGTAACCTGCAGATTTTGGGTCTTTTTACTCCTCTCCGCCGATTTCTTTAATTGTACATTTACTCTCTCCATGTCTACTGAGTGGGTGGGGTCTTCCTGGTGTGATGTCAGAGCTGTGCTTTGTGCTCTGAGCCAATCAGATGTCTTTCCCCTACTGCTCCCTCCCCCCTCTCACAGCATACACACACCACATACACAGAGAGATATTGCAGCTGCATCCCCCTCCTCCCTGTCGTCTATTTCTATGTTATTATTTTTTATTAGGACAGATCTGCATGTTTTATTGTTTTTTGTTTTTTTTAATCACTGTGGTTTTTAGACATCTGTTCTAACCAGATTAGCCATCAGAGCCCCCCGCATTTTCAGAAAATGAAATGTTTCCCAGGACAAAAAATACATGTATTGTCTACGGACCAACAGAATAAACTCTGACCTCCGGATTTAGATTTATTTCTTTAAAAGAGTTGTCTACAATTAGTTAAAAATATCTGCTTTCTTTCAGAAACAGCGCCACTCCTGTCCATGGGATGTGTCTGGTATTGCAGCTCGGCTCTATTGAAGTGAATGGTGGTAAGCTGCAATATAACACACAACCTGTGGACAGGGGCGGCGCTGTTTTTGGAAGAAGGTAGCAATGTTTTTCTAATCCGGGACAACCCCTTTAAGATCTTCTCAGGATTCTCCACCTTAACTACCTGTTGGACAGCCTAATAATTTGCTAAACAATTAACCCCTGCAATTTACCATACAAAATATATACAAGACAAAGACAAGTCTAGACGGAGGATGGTGGAGATTGTTATTTAAAGATACAGATGTGCCTTGAGATGTGTTTGCTGTAGAGGAACGTTTCATGTATATAAAAAGTTACATCAATACAAACATGATTATTTCTACAATATGGCTTCCACGTAACTTTTAATGACATTCATAATGTTTTAGAGAATCGCCCGGTGTGAGGGCGGGGGGGGGCTGACACAGATTTATCTCGGGGCATCAAACTATAACTCTAACTCCATTTTTGTGCGGTATGGGGCAGGAGAAATGAGTGTGGTTTGGATTAAACGTGAATAATGAGTTGTTAAATGGAAAGCCAACGCTGATGTGAACAGGCCCTTACTTATATATTATACACTCATATTATACTCATCCTGTATTATACTCCAGAGCTGCACTCACTATTCCGCTGGTGGAGTCACTGTGTACATACATTACATTACTGATCCTGTACTGATCCTGAGTTACATCCTGTATTATACTCCAGAGCTGCACTCACTATTCTGCTGGTGGAGTCACTGTGTACATACATTACATATCCTGTACTGATCCCTAGTTATATCCTGTATTATACTCCAGAGCTGCACTCACTATTCTGCTGGTGGAGTCACTGTGTACGTACATTACATTACTTATCCTGTACTGATCCTGAGTTACATCCTGTATTATACTCCAGAGCTGCACTCACTATTCTGCTGGTGGAGTCACTTTGTACATACACTACATTACTGATCCTGAGTTACATCTTGTATTATACTCCAGAGCTGCACTCACTATTCTGCTGGTGGAGTCACTGTGTACATACATTATATTACTTATCCTGTACTGATCCTGAGTTACATCCCGTATTATACTCCTGAGCTGCACTCACTATTCTGCTGGTGGAGTCACTGTGTACATACATTACATTACTTATCCTGTACTGATCCTGAGTTACATTCTGTATTATACTCCAGAGCATCACTAACTATTCTGCTGGAGTCACTGTGTACATACATTACATTACTTATCTTGTACTGATTATAAGTTATAGCCTGTATTATACTCCAGAGCTGCATTCACAATTCTGCATGATTCAGACTTCACACCGCTAAGCACCCCCTGCTGGCTAAGCTGTCTCTGGTGATCAACATTCTGGGAAGTGTGGTACTGTAATGTGATGTAGGAGAAACTTTATACAAGTTGTTAGCGGCGTGCCTGTCGACGAGCTTGCTGATTGTTTCCAATTAAAACCAGCAGAAAATGAGTGCAGCTCTGAAGTATAATATAGGCTAAAACTCAGGATCAGTACAAGATAAGTAATGTAGTGTATGTACAAAATGTAGATTATTTCTATATATAATATTTAAAATGGTGTTGAAAGGTAAACATACGTTTTATTGCCACACAAGAAGGCCTTCCATATTTGCAACGACATGTTTTTGGATGTCTGACATTGAAAACTCTAAACACAGACTATGGAAAGTTTTAGTGTGTGAAGTACTTTAGAGGGTCGTATAGGATTAGAAAAACATGGTGGATTTCTTACAGAAACAGTGCCACACCTGTTTACGGATTGTCTCTGGTATTGCAGCTCAGCTATACTGAAATGAATAGGGCTGAATTGCAATACCATACATAACCTGTGAACTTTAGTGGCGCTGTTTTTGTACAACCCCATTACCACGTCTCAATAAATAGTAGCAGCAGTGCCACATGTAAAACCCATAAAAAAATAAATCTTATACTTACCCGGAGTTCCGTGCTTCTTCGTCCAGGCCGGCCTCCAAGGATGAAGTTTTATCCCATGTGACCGCTGCAGCCAATCACAGGGTGCAGTGGTCACATGGGATAAAACGTCATTCCAGGAGGCCGGGCTGCAGGACGGCAGAGGGACGCGTTGTTATGTCTATGTAAGTATGAAACCCTTTTTTGCTAAGTGCAGTTTTCCGCAGTGGACATTTCGGCCGAAAAGCTGCACCACAATTTGGAGCGGTTTAATTTCGGCCGGAATTCCCTGTGGCGCCCAGGGCGGATACGCTGTGTACTGTTATGCAGTGTATCCGCCCTGTGTGAACATAGCCTGAATGTTCAATCTAGTTCCAGTCCTAGTTTTCCTGGTCTCAGGCATGCTATAGGAGACCACATGGGTTTGAGCCCCTTACATTTCCTAATGACCAACAATGATTAAATTATGAAATGAATATCATGCCTGTCCTATATAGTTATACTGTAGGTTACAAAAACAGTTTTACACATACACTTTAGAATTTATCATGTATATGCAAAATAGAGATGTAGCAGGGCTGACCTTGTCATTTGGCTTTGGAAATAATATCATGATATTAGACAGAGTCTCACTTGCACCATCTGGTGGCCGTATTTGGGCAGTGCGGCTTAATTTAAAAAAAAAATAAACAAATTAAACTCCAGCTTTTCAAGAGAAGGAGTTTTTGTTCTTGGTGTCAGCCTCAAGCTGCTATCCTGATAGGTTATCTATGGTTTTGCATAGGACTGCCTACTGTATTATCTTAACTTAGAATGCACAATGCGACCCCAAAGTGAAATAATAAATTAGCAGAGGTAGCATTCATACTCGGGCACTGATGCCCGTGGGGGCACCGGTATTATAAATGGTACATGGTTGGATGGGCACTTTGGTACAGATTTTGCATTGTGGCCAAATAGCTCCCTTTAGCTCAGCCTCCTGACCTTTTGAGTGCAAAATTGTAGGAAAATGGGATGAACGGTAGTCAGCCCCCAATATTTTGGTCTTGGGTCTTGAGTTAGCCTTTTAAGTGGTTGTCCCATCATAAACTTTGGGGGCATATACATTAGTTAGGATTTGCCACCAATGTCCGGTGGGCACGGGTCTGATTTGCCACCAATGTCCGGTGGGCACGGGTCAGACCGCTAGGGAAGCATGGTGCCACTTGGTCCTTGCGATTGGTGGAGGTCACTGAAGTCGGACATTGATTGGACAACCACATTAATAATTGGGAAACAATTACTAATAAGGGCAAACTGAACACCCAGTGAGTAACGCCCAGGGGTACAAGGTTTAGGTCTTAACTGCTGTAACTTGGTTATTAACCTGGCGCCAAGTGTCAGCAATGCCCTGACATCTCTGGTGCCATTGGTGGACATCTAAGGAGTCTCAGAGCCACATAGGGGCCCTGGCTAGGAGAACGCTGCTGTATGTAAACTTATGTAACGTCCACAGAATATTCTCCCAGCTTCCTCCTATAATATAATGTCACACCCTCCTATAGAAAGAAGTAAACACCGCGCCGATCTCATTCCGGACTATCTATGTTTGACTTGGATCGGAGCAGGTAGACGATAACAGGTCAACACTTGTGTCACATACTTCAACATCGAGTCTGCATTTGGTATTAACCCGTTAGGTCCATTCTGAGGCTGCACAGAGTATTGTCTGTTATACAAGGATTGTAGATCAAACTGAAAGGGACACTCCGGGCAAAAATTGATACTCTGTGTTAGGCTTGAGGGGGCGGAGCATGACACATGGATGCAAAGAACACTAAAGAGAGAATACCTGAATCATGTACCGCCCCCTCAGACCATGCAGAAGGCGTAGCACAGTGTATCAATCTGGCTTGGACTGTTTCTTTAAAATTTAAAGGAATTGTCCACTTTGTGGCAAACTATTCTTAAATATGCTTATTTTATATATATATATACACACACAGATCCTTTAGTATGAACTAGGTATAAAGTAGCCTGGGGGTACAGACACACACAGTGGCCCCTGTCCGTCAGGAGGTGGTACTGCAGTGACTAAGTACAGCGATTACGGCTGGCACATTTCTATCGTGTATCTTGCTGCGGAGGTGAGTAAAGGTTTGTGGTCAATATTGACTTTTCTCATTAAGGCTTTTTCTTCCTGATTAGTCTATGACATTAGTAAACTGACTTTTGGGACCCCGTCCAGTTATTGGTCACTCTCATTTATTATTTTTTTAAATGTTTGCTTATTTTCAAGGTGGTTATGACTTATTATAACAAACCACTCCTGGGCGTGAAGTAATAGAGGGCAAGCCGCCCCGTGCAAAATATAGAGGCTGACCACATGCCATCTGTCTCATAGAGAGAAGACTGGGATAGATATTGTGTCATTAGATGGGGGGGGGGGGGAATAATATCATGACATGACATAGAATAGGTCTCATTTCAATGAAAAATTAGAAATGCTACAACTTCCTAATATACTTTGTGTTTTAATTCTTCATAATTTTCAATATATCTGCTTGCTGTTAGTGAATGGGAAAATTGTTGTTTACATCCAGAAGCTGAAAACGTTTACAGACCTAATTCTTCTTATATTTGGGGGTCTGTCTAGTATCCAGTCTAGACAATGCTCTATGAGCTGAACACTTCTGCTGCACATATTACTCTCCTCTCCTGATAGTTTGTTACAATGTATCAGTGCAGGTAAAATATATCAGTCTAGAGGGTTCAGATTACTGCAGATTGTCTACACTGGATACAACTATAGTAGACTCTCCGCTGTGAGAAGTATCAGGTCTTAGCATCAGCATTGTCCTTACTCTCCTGGAATGTCTCGAGGACTCCTGGAAAAAAAGGGGAGAATTTCCGGATTCCCAAAGTTCTGAGATCTGGATGCTGAGGTCTAGGGTCTGGGTGCTAGTGTCTGGTTGTTGAGATCTGGGTTGCCATGTTCTAGGTGTCAGGGTCTGGGGGCTGGGGTTTGGATGTTTAGGTCTGGGTGTTGTGGGTCTGGGGGCTGGGTGCTGATGTCTGGGTGTTGAGGTCTGGGGGCTGGGTGCTGATGTCTGGGTGTTGAGGTCTGGGTGTTGATGTCTGGGTGTTGAGGTCTGGGTGCTGGGTGTTGAGGTCTGGGTGCTGGGTGTTGAGGTCTGGGTGCTGGGTGTTGAGGTCTGGGTGTTGAGGTCTGGGTCCTGGGTGTTGAGGTCTGGGTGCTGGGTGTTGAGGTCTGGGTGTTGAGGTCTGGGTCCTGGGTGTTGAGGTCTGGGTGTTGAGGTCTGGGTGCTGGGCGTTGAGGTCTGGGTGCTGGGCGTTGAGGTCTGGGTGCTGGGCGTTGAGGTCTGGGTGCTGGGCGTTGAGGTCTGGGTGCTGGGCGTTGAGGTCTGGGTGCTGGGCGTTGAGGTCTGGGTGCTGGGTGTTGAGGTCTGGGTGCTGGGCGTTGAGGTCTGGGTGCTGGGCGTTGAGGTCTGGGTGCTGGGCGTTGAGGTCTGGGTGCTGGGCGTTGAGGTCTGGGTCCTGGGTGTTGAGGTCTGGGTGTTGAGGTCTGGGTGCTGGGTGTTGAGGTCTGGGTCCTGGGTGTTGAGGTCTGGGTGTTGAGGTCTGGGTGATGGGTGTTGAGGTCTGGGTGCTGGGCGTTGAGGTCTGGGTGCTGGGCGTTGAGGTCTGGGTGCTGGGCGTTGAGGTCTAGGTGCTGGGCGTTGAGGTCTGGGTGCTGGGTGTTGAGGTCTGGGTGATGGGCGTTGAGGTCTGGGTGCTGGGCGTTGAGGTCTGGGTGCTGGGCGTTGAGGTCTGGGTGCTGGGCGTTGAGGTCTGGGTGCTGGGCGTTGAGGTCTGGGTGCTGGGCGTTGAGGTCTGGGTGCTGGGCGTTGAGGTCTGGGTGCTGGGTGTTGAGGTCTGGGTCCTGGGTATTGAGGTCTGGGTGTTGAGGTCTGGGTGCTGGGTGTTGAGGTCTGGGTCCTGGGTGTTGAGGTCTGGGTGATGGGTGTTGAGGTCTGGGTGATGGGCGTTGAGGTCTGGGTGCTGGGCGTTGAGGTCTGGGTGCTGGGCGTTGAGGTCTGGGTGCTGGGCGTTGAGGTCTGGGTGCTGGGCGTTGAGGTCTGGGTGCTGGGCGTTGAGGTCTGGGTGCTGGGCGTTGAGGTCTGGGTGCTGGGCGTTGAGGTCTGGGTGCTGGGCGTTGAGGTCTGGGTGCTGGGCGTTGAGGTCTGGGTGCTGGGCGTTGAGGTCTGGGTGCTGGGCGTTGAGGTCTGGGTGCTGGGCGTTGAGGTCTGGGTGCTGGGCGTTGAGGTCTGGGTCCTGGGCGTTGAGGTCTGGGTGTTGAGGTCTGGGGGCTGGGTGTTGAGGTCTGGGTCCTGGGTGTTGAGGTCTGGGTGTTGAGGTCTGGGTGATGGGCGTTGAGGTCTGGGTGCTGGGCGTTGAGGTCTGGGTGCTGGGCGTTGAGGTCTGGGTGCTGGGCGTTGAGGTCTGGGTGCTGGGCGTTGAGGTCTGGGTGCTGGGCGTTGAGGTCTGGGTGCTGGGCGTTGAGGTCTGGGTGCTGGGCGTTGAGGTCTGGGTGCTGGGCGTTGAGGTCTGGGTGCTGGGCGTTGAGGTCTGGGTGCTGGGTGTTGAGGTCTGGGTCCTGGGTGTTGAGGTCTGGGTGTTGAGGTCTGGGTGCTGGGTGTTGAGGTCTGGGTCCTGGGTGTTGAGGTCTGGGTGATGGGTGTTGAGGTCTGGGTGATGGGTGTTGAGGTCTGGGTGCTGGGCGTTGAGGTCTGGGTGCTGGGCGTTGAGGTCTGGGTGCTGGGCGTTGAGGTCTAGGTGCTGGGCGTTGAGGTCTGGGTGCTGGGCGTTGAGGTCTGGGTGCTGGGCGTTGAGGTCTGGGTGCTGGGCGTTGAGGTCTGGGTGCTGGGCGTTGAGGTCTGGGTGCTGGGCGTTGAGGTCTGGGTGCTGGGCGTTGAGGTCTGGGTGCTGGGCGTTGAGGTCTGGCTACTTATGATTCAATAGTGAGTTGTATATTTATATTAGGAAGTTGGGCATGAGTCACGCCTTCCGTCCTTGACATTGTTGCTATTCACTGACGGCAAGAAGAGATCTTGAAAATGGGCCCGAATGGATCAGATTAGAAAGTTTTGAAATGTTAAAATGATTCAACAATTAATCTCCATGCAGACAGGACCCCCTACCACCGTTCTAAAGACTCCATATCAGTGACATGTCTGTAGGTTTGAGATGCCCCTGCTATGTAATACTAGGTTACCCATAACAACCAATCACAGAGCAACTTTCATTTCTTAAACTGCTCTGGAAATATGAAAGCTGAGCTGTGATTGGTTGCTCTGGGCAACAAGTCCTGTTTTGATAAATGAGACATAGGCAGGATATTATAATATATTATACGGTATTGTGCGGCGGAGAGAATCTGCACCTCATGCACACGACCGTGTGCGCCAACCGAGTCCCGTCAGTGATCCGAGGAAAGATAGGACATTTTCTATCCTTCCTCGGATCGGAGACTCGGACCGTTTTTCACGGACTCGATTCACCTGCTAAGGTCTAATGCACAAGATCGTTGTGCCACTCGGGCCGTTTTTGATAGCGTCCGAGTGGCCCCCGATAGACCCGCATTCACATTAGCGGGTGAATAGGGTCTGTGAAAAATGGTCCGAGTCTCCGATTCGAGGAAAGATAGGACATGTTCTATCTTTCCTTGTATCACTGATGGGACTCGGTTGGCGCACTCGGTCTTGTGCATGAGGAGTAAACTGAATGGGTCCGTGAAGACTATCGGGGGCCACTCGGATGCCGTCAAAAACGGCCCGAGTGGCTCAACTGTTTCTAAACGAGGAAAAAATATTTAATAAAAAATATTGGAGATGATGGTGAGAAGTAATGGACGAGAACACAGAGATGGTGTAATCAGGGCTGGGTCAGTGACTCCACCAGCAGAATAGTGAGTGCAGCTCTGGAGTATAATACAGGGTGTAATTTAGGATAAGTAGACTATAAGTTATGTAATGTATGTATACAGTAACTCCACCAGCACAATAGTGAGTGCAGCTCTGGAGTATAATACAGGATGTAACTCAGCATCAGTACAGGATAAGTAATGTAATGTATGTACACAGTGACTCCACCAGCAGAATAGTGAGTGCAGCTCTGGAGTATAATACAGGATGTAACTCAGGATCAGTACAGGATAAGTAATGTAATGTATGTACTGGTGACTCCACCAGCAGAATAGTGAGTGCAGCTCTGGAGTATAATACAGGATGTAACTCAGGATCAGTACAGGATAAGTAATGTAATGTATGTACACAGTGACTCCACCAGCAGAATAGTGAGTGCAGCTCTGGAGTATAATACAGGATGTAACTCAGGATCAGTACAGGATAAGTAATGTATGTACACAGTGACTCCACCAGCAGAATAGTGAGTGCAGCTCTGGAGTATAATACAGGATGTAACTCAGGATCAGTACAGGATAAGTAATGTAATGTATGTACACAGTGACTCCACCAGCAGAATAGTGAGTGCAGCTCTGGAGTATAATACAGGATGTAACTCAGGATCAGTACAGGATAAGTAATGTAATGTATGTACACAGTGACTCCACCAGCAGAATAGTGAGTGCAGCTCTGGAGTGTAATACAGGATGTAACTCAGGATCAGTACAGGATAAGTAATGTAATGTATGTACACAGTGACTCCACCAGCAGAATAGTGAGTGCAGCTCTGGAGTATAATACAGGATGTAACTCAGGATCAGTACAGGATAAATAATGTATGTACACAGTGACTCCACCAGCAGAATAGTGAGTGCAGCTCTCGAGTATAATACAGAATGTAACTCAGGATTAGTACAGGATAAGTAATGTATGTACACAGTGACTCCACCAGCAGAATAGTGAGTGCAGCTCTCGAGTATAATACAGAATGTAACTCAGGATTAGTACAGGATAAGTAATGTATGTACACAGTGACTCCACCAGCAGAATAGTGAGTGCAGCTCTGGAGTATAATACAGGATGTAACTCAGGATCAGTACAGGATAAGTAATGTAATGTATGTACACAGTGACTCCACCAGCAGAATAGTGAGTGCAGCTCTGGAGTATAATACAGGATGTAACTCAGGATCAGTACAGGATAAGTAATGTAATGTATGTACACAGTGATTCTACTTTTTATGTAGATGATACATGTATACAAATTATAAAATAAAGTTCATAGATGAACATAGTATTTTATTCTCTGCTGCCTCCCAGCAGGTTCTTTACCTTTACAAAATATATTTTTATAACCCTTTTATAATCCAGAATATTTGCTAATCTGACTTCTTTCAGCTGCCGTTGCGGCTCGGTTAAAGGAAAGTGACTGAGGTTACCGGCATGTGAATATGATTATAATGTATATGCATTGATGAGATGAAATGAAAACAATGTTAAGATGGAGCGTATATTTTCTGTACAAATTTATTCATCTATACAAAATGTTAATACGTTCTCTGTCCGTCCAAAATATACACTCAGCAGGAACACCAGAAATCTTTTGGTGAAGTGACAAACGAAAAGGAGAAACTCTTCTAGTTCATTCGAGGTCCGGGTTGCAATCAATGTCTTAAATAACAATAAAATAATAATAAAGAAATTGAAAAAAAATTCTACAAATAAATTTTCGGATGCCGCTATGGTAGATAGGGCAACCATCAAAATGACTGCCGCCATTAACCTCCTCAATAGCCACAATTTCAAGTCTACGAGTACATTGACGCCATTTTTTTGCCACAAATAGCTGCCATTGATACATAGGTTGTACTATCGTGAACGCCAAGCCACGCCCCTTTTGCTTAGAATCGCAACGGCAGTATTCAATGGGGAAAAATGGGCCAACGTGTTCCTAAATATTGCCTCATTTCAAGCTCCAAATTTCCTAATAGACTTGAACCATTGTTCTATGGTAGACATACGGGCCCCCTAGGGCCCTGTTCGGGGATCACTGATGGCGGTAATGGCGCTTATAAACATGCAGGTTGCGTTCTACGTACATTCAGCTATGGACCAGTTCTGCGTTGTGAGTTTTAGCGACTATGTGAACTGAAAATTTGAACGTCCTTGTGCACATTGTTGAGGTAGTTTTGTGTGTGGAGAAACCCAGAGAGTAAAAGCCAAAATACCAGCAGGGGTAGGGTGTCCATGAGCAACAACGGGACGAATATATGGGGCCCCCACAAAAGGGGCCCACATTGTGAGGCAGCTCTACATTCAGTCAGGAAGCGTGAGAGGAATTGGAAGCATCGTCTCATTCGACACCACATTTGCTTCCACCGTGTAGGCAACAGCTACCAATATTTTGGGAAAAATCTGATTACTAAAACACGCTGAGATGTGGAATAACGTTCTATTACTAGTGATCGCTAGGCAGTCCTTCCCTAGCAACCAGTCTGTCTCAGAGTCAGCACTAAACTGAGGCAGAGAAGGGGCAGAGAGGCTTTGTAGTACTCACGCCATGATGTTTTTGGTCTCCTACTGCCATATTAATCATATTTTTGGAAAATTATAGGTAAAGAACATTTTCCAATTAACCCCTTATTTGGTTACTGCCTGAATTTACCTGGAATATCTGTCAATATAGGTAAGAGCATGATTAGACTGTGGCTGGGAAGGTCAAGGGGTCTTATTTGGCCGTGATTTTTTTTTATATTTTTTTGTTCTTAGGTATGTCAAAGTGTAAACTTGTCTGATAACATAGAAATATTCCTTCATTCCCTTTTCTTTGTCAATAAAACTCAAAGAAGCGTAAAAAAAACAGACCTAGTGACATCATCATGATTTTTGACATGGAAAACTCCAATTTATGATGCAACCAAGGCAATTTTTTAGGATGGAAAATCCCATTGCTAAGTGAAAATAGGGCCGCGTTCTTGGTGAGATCTTTTCTTTCCCCCCCCCCCCCCCTCCAAACCTTTAGTTGAATAGACCACAACTCCTCACATCACTTCCTCCCCCCCCCCAGCTAAAAACACCATCGCTCCATTTCAGATCGGTGCCGAAATGCCCATTTACCCCCCTAAATGCCCCTCCAGATTTAAAAACTAGCTTGAAGCAGAGAAGCAGTTTGGTGCCAGCCCCCATAGCATTGATTTGGTCTCCCTCTATGACAAGTACGCTAAAGACAGGTGACATTACAAACCTGAAGGTCAATGTTTTGATAAATGTTTTTGTAAAATGTTTTTGTAAGTAGCTTCTATATACTTGTAAGGACCCATCCTGGCTACATTCAGACCTCAAACAAGTTATTAGTGTGATCATATAACGAAATTTACGTTTGTTCTTCAAGATTGCTTCTGAGACCAGCTCTAGGAAAACAATACTCAATCTTGAAGGGCATCTGTCCCCTTTAAGGGGGTATTCAAGGATTAGAAAGATATATCTGCTTGCTTTCAGAAAAAGCGCCCCATCTGCCAATGGGTTGTGTCTGGTATTGCGGCTCAGCTCCACTGAAGTGAACGGGGCTAAGTTGCAATACCACAAAAAACCCAGTGGATAGTTGGGGTGTAGTTTTTGTACGAAAGCTACCATGTTTATCTAATCCTGGACAAGCCCTTTAACATGGCCAGAAGAGCTATGCTAGAGAGCACAATCACGCTTCCCAATCAAGACTCTCGAGGATCTAACTGAAGCATGACCCTATATGTTAATGTGACTCTTCACCCTTCAGTGAATTTTTGGCCAATGAGTGCCATCGAGAGGGCCTATAGGTCAACATCTCCCCACCCCTTAGGAGCAGGAACCCTCTTTTATGACTCTGAGGATGTCACATGAACCCACCACCCAGCTGTGAGGACATTAGCATGGAAGGCATGTTTCATTTCAACCCCCCAATCAGCACTTCAGGAGTCATTTAATGGGTGCAACTGCACCCACTAGGTCACCCCTATTATGGTACCTTACAGATGCCCTTCATGGAGATAGATTCCCTTTAAACCATGAGTGGGAGAGAGTAGGATTGTCATAGTCAATTGTAGCTTTTGGGAAGCTGGAGAGAGAAGCCGTTGAGATCTATAACATCCGAGACGTCTCGAAGGATCCAAAAAAGTAAAAAAAAAAATCTTGGGTATTCCAAGTCATAAGATACCCCTCCCATGACACAGTCATTAGCTGCAGGGACATTCTACGTCAATACTAGACCAAGGTTTATAGAATGGAGAAGGTCCGTCCTTCCTTTTCCTCAATGGAATAATGAGTAGACAACATTCGACCTTCTAGAATTTCCCTCCTGTTTCTTTCTAGTTAAATCTAGAAAATACATAATTAACCGATGGCCTTAGGGGAAAAAAATATCTCCACGGTATTTGAGAAGATCACCCAACAAGTCGGCTAAACCCAACAGGGTTCGGCAAAGTTGGGTCTGGTGGCATCTCCAAAGACCTAGTAGAGCAGTACAAGGATGATCGTCACTGGATTTCTTCCATGTATGAATTCAGTCTAACTAACCTTTCTCCTGAACCCGGCCTTTACCTCTCTGCCCGGATTTTGTACCGTAGTACGAAATACGCTATGATGCGCAGACTGACGAAGAAAACTCCGAGGATGATAAAGTCTAAGTACAGCTTGGCATCTTCCACATCAAGTTCCTTTAATATGGCTTTCGACTTCTGGAAGTGGCAGGTTTCATCTTTGTCGCAGTGCAGGTCTTCTCTGTCGAGGCCGTAAATAGATAAAATGACTCCTTCAAATCCGTATCTGTAAAAAAAACAAAAAAAACAACTAATAATAAAATAATCAGAACTGTTGCTACCTGGAAACCATCAACAAGCAGGTGAGCTGCTGTTGACAGATGTTATATGACATTTTATTCTAAATGTACTGGGTAAATATTTAAAGGGGATGTCTGATGAAGACAATTGCTGTCCATATGACCTATCACAGAGGAGGTAACCTATCAGGACCCCGCTTTATGAGCAAAAACGGCAATGGCTCCTGCGGTTGTGGACTCGAGCCTCCATGAAGTCAGGACTTCCCATGACAAAATCAGATGTTTGTCAGGGATGTCATGAGATGTGAGGAGACAACTCCTTTAAGATAGAGTCATTCGCACATGAAGACCGATTTTTGGTGTGTTCACTTACTTTTGAGGTTTTTTTTTCTATTTTCTGCAAGAAACCATGAACAAAATGCTGTTGACTGATCCGGTATTCTTAGTATGTGTCTGTATTAAGTGTTTTGAGTGCGGAATGGTGTCCTGCTGTTAATGGGCTGTGGGTCTGATAGTCTAATTAACCCTTTATTAACCCCAGCTGCACTGCTCAATTTTCTACTCGCATTATGTATTGCTCGTATTATATTCAGATAGTAGACTATGTGGATCTTTATATGTCAGTGAACATAAGATATTCATGAATTAATGAGCCAGGCTGCCTTGGATATTTAGCCATAATCAGATCAACATAAGCGAGCCTGCTTGCTGACTGTTTCCATATACCATCAGATTTTGTTTTACCCACTAAAATAAGTGAACACAACAAAAAAAATTAAAAAATATATTTTACAAAGATAATAGATTTGACATTTGATGACTATATAGTCATTGCCAAAAATAATAGTCGATGCAGACTGTTTCCCCCGGGTCACAAATGGCTGCCATCCTAGAACAACAGCGCTACCTGAATAGCAAATGTTAATACAATATGAACAAACATTGTCTCAGTGGGAATTTTCATGTGTATTTCTCAGCATCTCATTAATATTTTTCTTTTATTCTCACATAGATTAACCAAGTGACAGCTCCTTAGCTGGCATCAGTCAACGATGCGGGCAGCATGCTGGCATTGTGCCATCAGAGGGTGCTGTGTTATAGTAAAACGGCACCCTCTAGTGGACACAATTTTTTAAAAAAATAACAAAAACTTATTTTCACCATCATTACAAATTGTTCGTTAGATTCAGAGGCCATTAAAGGGTTTGTCTAGAAAACCCATTTCCATCCAGCCTATTAGAGAATTATGGGTTAATATAGGGGGGTCCTCTTTAAGGATCCTCATCCCTTGGCTGGCGTGGAGTGTCTCTCGCTCTGGAGGACCCGTCCTGTCCTGTATTACACAGACAATCCATTTCTATAAATGGGCGCTGTGTAATTCTTAATTTCCCCTGTGGTGGCGCTGCAGGGAAACTGAACACTTACTGCCAGGTCTCACAGATTATAGCTGATCGCTGGGGTTCACATCAGGAGGAGACTTTGTGATAAACTTATTGTCAAGGACCTTGTCCAAAGTGGAGAACACCTGTAAGCGTGATTTTGAGTGATTATCATTGAGGTTCTGACCCGGAGTAACATTCACATGCAGATTGTATATTCTCTATGTGTTTGTGTGGATTTCTTCCAGGTGCTCAGCTTTCCTCCTAAAATATACTGAAAGGTTATTTGGCCTTCTATTAAATTGTCCTGGTCCGACTCCCCCATAAGCATTCAGTCAGATTGTCCGAGAGTGTGTATTTATTACAATAGGGAGGTAAGGATAAGCGGCCGACAGACTCATATATCACCGCTTATCCCCATGACAACAAAGGCTCAGGCATGTTAATATCAAACATACCCGTCACTATTTCAAATGTCAGGCACATTATAGTATGCAGCGTGTATGGTCGGCTCTAGTGTGTGTATGAGATACGGTCGTATATTAGATTGTAAGCTCTGCTGAGGACAGGGACTAAGTGATATATTCTGAGTAACGCGGTGGAATATGTTGGCGCCATATAAATAAAGATATGAACAAGGAATATTTTCGCCACAATACCTGACATATGACATATAGGACATCCACTGAAGGTAGCCGGGAATAGTGTCAAAGCTGACAAAGAATCCAGAGAACAGCAGAACGGGGATCGCCGTCACCGGACCCACAAATGTTGCCACCTGTAGAAGGAAGAGGTTAATCAGTAATCACGAGGGGTTAATTGAGTAAGGCAGTAATTCTATGGATTATACCACAATCCCTATACTTACCGATGTAGCAGAGCTGAGTGTGGACAATATTAAAATGTGTCATCTGCCACTAGGGGGCGATCTGTATATAGCTGCATATGGCTCATGTTGACTGGTATAGGATTCTTCTACAGATCGCCCCCTAGTGATGGCAATAGGCAGATGAGATTTTAAGTGTGATTAAGGGAGCCGAGGAGCAGTGCATTATAGGAAACACCGAAACCATATCATATACTAGTACATATAAGGAAAATGATTCACATCATATAATATAATGTAACTGCAGGTTAGGTGTGTACCTGTAAGGAGGTCGATGCGGCCCCAATGAGAAGCCCTAAGGACTGGGCCACTAGT
This sequence comes from Rhinoderma darwinii, assembly GCF_050947455.1. Lineage (NCBI taxonomy): Eukaryota > Metazoa > Chordata > Amphibia > Anura > Rhinodermatidae > Rhinoderma > Rhinoderma darwinii. Next base: position 468,464,578 of record NC_134688.1, on the reverse strand, counting down.
GACGTCATCGTTCCAAGAGCCGAGAACAAGACAAATCTCAAGGCGTCTGACGGCTGTGATGTCATCCAGTACACGATGCTGCAGTACGCCACGGGGAACATAATCTGAAAACAAACACAAGTTAATGCAGTCACTATATGGCCGCCATTACAGCTCCTACAAGGCACCTCAATCAGATATTCCCTTCAGGAGTCTGGGAAAGTTGGATGACAGCAACTATGACAACCCTCACAGCTCTCACAGGGTCTGTTAACCACATATCCTAGAGCCCTGAATGGCAAGTGCACCTAGTAAGGGCAGCGATCCAGTCTGGCATCCCATAACTAGGCAGATATTCCATTCAGGCGTCTGGGAAAGCTGGGTGACAACCCACATGTTGGTGATCACTCAGATTTTCTAGAACAGATATATCCAAGGAACAGATAAAAACAATTTGCATGAATTAGAAGAGGATGCTGAGAGTACAATGCAGAAATCCTATAATCAGTGTAACGCACGGGATATATAAGAGCGCTTACCTGGAAGGGGACGTCGGCCATGGTCTTGGCCAGGTAGTACGCCTTAAGACTGTACCAGTAGTTCAGATGTTCTCTGAGAAATACTCCCATCTCAAGTGGAACTGTGTAGAGAGAGGACATTGTATTCATGTATGATCAGTAAGTAGAACTTTTTACAACCTCTTTTCATTCGGCACGTCCCCCAGGTAATTATTGGGGGTCCTGCTGCTTGTACCTCCCCTCGTGATCGGCTGTTATCTCCAGTCATTCACTCATCATGCGCTCGCTTTCCTAATGAAGGACTACACACCATCCATTGCAATCAATGGGGATCTATGTAATGCATGGATGTACACTACTTTCCTGAAATACTCTGTGCTACTGATAGACCCCACTAATTCCACTGCCTCTCAGTCTGTAACCTCCCACTTGTCTGTCTCTTCCTCGCATCATGATACTGCCCTAATCATATTCAGCTCTGTCCTTGCTGACATCACATAAATGGACAAGTCACTGCCCCCTACAAAATCAACACACTCCTGTCCTGAAATACTCTGTGCTACTGGGTAACCTGTCCCTTCCCTATGTAACTCTCAGTCTGTCACCTTCCACTTGTCTCAGTCTCTTTCTCACATCATGATACTACACAAATCATATTCAGCTCTGTCCTTGCGGACATCACATGAATGAACAAGTCACTGCCCCCCACAAAAGCAACACATTCCTGTCCTGAAATACTCTGTGCTACTGGGTAACCTGCTCCTTCCTTATGTAACTCTCAGTCTGTCACCTTCCACTTGTCTCAGTTTCTTCTCACATCATGATACTACACTAATTATATTACAGTCTGTCCTTGCTGACATCACATGAATGGGCAGGTCACTGCCCCGCACAAGATCAACACACTCCTGTCCTGAGATACTCTGTTCTACTGGGTAAACTGCTCCTTCCCTATGTAACTCTCAGTCTGTGACCTCTCACATGTCTCCATATCTTCGTCAAATCATGATACTGCCCTAATTATATTCAGCTCTCTCCTTGCTGACATCACATGAATAAACAGGTCACTGACCACCACAAGATCAACACACTCCTCTCCTGAAATACTTTGTGCTACTGTATAAGGTATTCAGATACAGGGCTGGGGCAGCAAACTGAATGTTTGCCCCAGGTGAAGAAGAGCTGGCTACAATTCTGCCTGTCCTCGCTAACATCATCACGTGAGTGGTCACTGCCCCCCACAAGATCAGCACACTCCTCTCCTGCTGCTGTCATTTCCATCATCTCGTTTTATAGTTTCACAATAAAATGTACCTTAAGAAGAAAGTAGCTTTTCTTGTGTGTAAATCATGTAAGACACATTATACGACTCGCTGGCTGATACTCACAAGTCAGGACTGTTGGCATGAGAGCTGCAAACATTAAGAAGAGCATGGAGAAGAACAGGAAGCCAGAGTTACTCAGGACCTTCTTAGCCTCGTTACCGATCCCGAGGTAGAGTAATCCTATGAGGATCCCAATTCCAATGTGGGACATGATACGTAAGTGAGTCAGCACCTGCCAACAGGAAGAAAGTCATGAACTTCAGCTTAAAGTAAAGTAAGGCCGAGTTCACACACAGCTAATTATTCTCAGTAAACCGTTGATTTGGAAAGAACTGAGTAGTGTTGTGGTGTCCACGTTTAGTCTTACCTAACAGACATACAGTAGACTGAGGTTTATCATCAGTGGCTCCGATTCCCGGGGCCCGGACATATAGTTAAATATCCGCCACATATTACGGTATATTGTGTTATTCTATTCTTTAAGCCCCTCATATTTTCATGCGGTAAAGTTCCGTTTTTAATGAATTGTTGCCTTTGAAATGATTGTAATATCCCTACTTTTCATTGCAAGTCACAGAAAATTGCACAAGTTGTTATGGAAATAAAGGTCGTCGTATTATTTAAGTCAAGACAATACGTTTCCAAAACTGACAATAACTTCTAAAGTGAACATGGAGGGTGACTTAAAGGGACACTGCCGGGCAAAACTTATGTCACTGAGTTATGCCCAGTTCATGGCGGGGGCGGAGCATGACACAGGGATTCCTTTTTGGTGTTCTCTTAATCACGGTGTCATGCTCCGCCCCCTCTGCAATCGGAGTATACCTTTAACAGCACTTAAAGAGTGTTTAGAAATCTCCAATAAATATCATTCTTTAAGTCGTCAGGTTGATAAAAATTCTAATATCAGCAATTCTTATTTATATCTGTTTCTGGGAAAGCTGGGTTACAGCCAATATGGCTGGCGTTGAAGCTCTAAAAGGGATTGTCTATCAGAGCTATGTAGTAATGCAGTTGCAGGACATATACCACGGCATAGGTAAACTGATTTGACATTCAGGGGTCTGGGAAAGCTGAGTGACAACCCATATGGGAGTTGAGATGGCGGCCATATTGGTAGTCACTTACCAGAAATGGAGATAACTAAGGAACTGCTGCAAAAAATGGACAACTTTATTTAAAGGGAATTTTTTTTTAAGAATCCGATTGCAGAATGTTTATAATATATTATGTACAGTATATTATATCATTATAATATTCAGACAGTATAACTTACAGAATCCCTCATGATGCTGAGACATGTCCTCTTAAACAGGATACAGAATTGGGTAAGGCAGCTGGCAGAGAAACTGTGACAACCTTCTGTGGGCAACGAGTCCTGCAAGGAGAAAACCACAGTACATAGGGGTATTTTTGCTTCTCAAATCTTTCTGTCAGTGAATGGAAACATTTTTGTTGATTTCAGAAGCTAAAAACCATCTAGACCTAGTCTTACACACTTTGCTAAAACTTGTTGCAATATATCAGTGTAGGTAAAGATTAGTATCGGTCGGAATGAATCCGATCAATCGTACGATCCAGACTAAACTGGGAGATTTAAACCAACATAGTGAGCTTGCGCAAAGTGGCAAATGATCAGCTGTAACAGGCCGATCATGCCATACACGGCCAAATAAATCGAAACTGACAGATCACATTTGATTTTAAGTCTTGAGTGACAGCTGCAGTCCACAAGATCGCATGCAACTCAATGTATTCCTGTGGACTGCAGATGTATCTCAATACTTAAAAAATTAATTAGCAGTGCTGCAAAAAGTCTCGGTGTAGACCTGACATTAGTTTTGATAAAGGTAAATTTCTCATGCCCTGACCTAGTCCTGCTCACACAGCTGAAGGGTTAATGTCCTGTATGAAAGCTCTTGTGACGAGTCCTGCAGCTGTGTCAGCTGGACATGATCATTTTCGGAGGACTACTGGACATTTCTCAATGCAGAACTAGTATTTCAATGTCATTAAAATAAATTAGGCCCCCACAGAGCATCGCCCTATTACACAAGCTGCAGTAACGGACCGGTGTGATACTCTGCAGGAATCCTTATCGGCCAGATTTACCTCATCAGATGTTTTGTGCCACAGGAATGGGTTGGGCTCAGTGTCCCCACAATGGTCTCTTTTCTGCTCAGTCACACACATCTCCTGCACGGCTCTCACAAGACGGGGATTCTGGTCTCCGTACTCTCCTGAGGCCACTTCCATTACTGCCGGTGCGGGAACAGAAAAACGGTCAAACTGATATAATGGTATTACATTGGAAGTGAAATCCTTATCAGGGAAGAGATAAGGGCTCCACCGACCATATACAAAAAGCAGACAGAGGTTGTCACTTTACAAGGCGTAGATAGGTTTCATGGTAAAGGGACGCTACCACTTTAATTTTGTTTTATTTAATAGATTATTGGGAAATAAAAAAGTCCACCTTCAAACCCAATTTTTTTTTATTATTCCAATGCATTTCAAATGAAAAATGAAGCAACTTTGCAATGTCTTCATTAAAAATATCCTAACATTTTTTGCCTACAGCTCCTAGGCAGACATATTTGTCTCCATGGTAACAGACTACGAACAAGCCCTGTGTAGTCTGGCCATATTGTCATCCATCTGTCCCCTACTTCTTGCTAAACTACTAAATGTATATTAGTAAGAAGTAGGGGGCAGATGGAAGGGAGTATGACCGCAGGATCAGACTGCACAGGGTTTGTTACCATAGAGACACATAGGTCTGCATAGGAGCTGCAGACACAAAAATGTAGGAGATTTTTTAATTAAGACTAATTGCAAAGTTGATTCATTTTGTTTTATTTTTTTGGATGCACTGGAGCAATAAAAAAAAATGGTTGCGAAGGTGGACATTCTGTTTTAAGTGTTCTTTATCTTGCTTAATGGGAGTTATAGTTACTCAGATGGTGTAAGACGGCAGAGGTGGTCGCTAGTCAGCCACAATAGTAGAAAGCTGTATCCTCCTGCAGGATTACAACACTCTCTGGTAATGCACAATTTGACCACTAGAGTGTAGTGACATACCGCATATTTAAAATCTTAATCTGCTTTTTTTTCCTGATATATTTTAATAATAGTTTAATGTATAAAAGTCCAGAAAGTAGTAAAATCTGCATAAACATACAACTTTTCTAAATTGCTAGACGTAGGCCCCAGCTGAATATCAGGTACTTTATATACAAATCCTGTACCAGGGCACCCAAGCATCATGTGCTATTTATGTTACTGCTGTCTTGTAGTAGAGAGGCAATTGTGCCCCACCAGGCACCCCAAAAGTTTAGTTACTTTGTAAATACATTGCATTACTTATCTTGTGCTGATCATGTATTATACCCCAGAGCTGCACTCACTATTCTGCTGGTGGAGTCACTGTGTACATACATTACTTATCCTGCACTGATCCTGAGTTACATCCTGTATTATACTCCAGAGCTGCACTCACTATTCTGCTGGTGCAGTCGCTGTGTACATACATTATATTACTTATCCTGTACTGATCCTGAGTTACATCCCGTATTATACTCCTGAGCTGCACTCACTATTCTGCTGGTGCAGTCGCTGTGTACATACATTACATTACTTATCCTGTACTGATCCTGAGTTACATCCTGTATTATACTCCAGAGCTGCAGTCACTATTCTGCTGGTGAAGTCACTGTGTACATACATTACATTACTTATCCTGTACTGATCCTGAGTTACATCCTGTATTATACTCCAGAGCTGCACTCACTATTCTGCTGGTGGAGTCACTGTGTACATACATTACATTACTTATCCTGTACTGATCCTGAGTTACATCCTGTATTATACTCCAGAGCTGCACTCACTATTCTGCTGGTGGAGTCACTGTGTACATACATTACATTACTTATCCTGTACTGATCCTGAGTTACATCCTGTATTACACTCCAGAGCTGCACTCACTATTCTGCTGGTGGAGTCACTGTGTACATTCATTACATTACTTATCCTGTACTGATCCTGAGTTACATCCTGTATTATACTCCAGAGCTGCACTCACTATTCTGCTGGTGCAGTCGCTGTGTACATACATTATATTACTTATCTTGTACTGATCCTAAGTTACATGCTGTATTATACACCAGAGCTGCACTCACTATTCTGCTGGTTGAGTCACTGTACACATATATTACATTACTTATCCTGCACTGAGTTACATCCTGTATTATACTCCAGAGCTGCACTCACTATTCTGCTGGTGGAGTCACTGTGTACATACATTACATTACTTATCCTGTACTGATCATGAGTTACATCCTGTATTATACTCCAGAGCTGCACTCACTATTCTGCTGGTGGAGTCACTGTGTACATACATTACATTACTTATCCTGTACTGATCCTGAGATACATCCTGTATTATACTACAGAGCTGCACTCACTATTCTGCTGGTGGAGTCACTGTGTACATACATTACATTACTTATCCTGTACTGATCCTGAGATAGATCCTGTATTTTACTCCAGAGCTGCACGCACTATTCTGCTGGTGGAGTCACTGTGTACATACATTACATTACTTATCCTGTACTGATCCTGAGTTACAGTCTGTATTAAACTTTAGAGCTGCATTCACAATTCTGCTGGTTGCTATTGGAAACAGTCAGCAAGCTTGTTGTCAGACACACGCCTAACAGTTTAGATGTTACTTTCAGTACAGTGCCTGGTGTAAAGATGAACCCTCCCATAATGCAAATCAAACGAGCAGGCTCTGTGCAGACATTAAACAGGTCGGGTATGCTGGGAGATTATAGCTCTTAAGCTAGCAGAATTGTGAATGCAGCTCCTACAAGTCAGGAGGCAGTTAATTCTTCCTACATCTGATTACTGTTCAGTGCCTGGTGTAGACTACACTTCCCAGATTAAACATCACAAGGACAGTGCAGACACTGAACAAGAAAGGATTACTAAGAGATTTTAACTATAAAGCCTGCAGAATTATGAATTGAGCTCTGCAGTGTAATGAGTCGAGGAGTGCACGGAGCCTTATGGAACCACACAGACGTCTATGGGTTCCCTATTACAGCTCCATACAACTCGGAGCTGTAATATCGCTGTGTGGGGTGTCCCTAACTCAGGATCAGTAATTTATTTTACAAAGTTTCTCAATTTTTTCTGTATAAGAATAATCTAGAGGTCAACAGACATCTGCAGGCTGCATACTGGGAGTTATAGTCCTGCAATAACTGGGTAGCCGCAGGTTGCAGACCACTGTTGAACTGATAGTTTTGTTACATGAAGCCCATTATGTTACCACAGAGAAACACAGGGAAAGTTCCAGAATACGTCATACTCACCGAAATCGGCCGGGTTGTGATAGGTCGGGCAGTTTAATCCTAAAACCCGCAAGTATGGAACGAGATTTGACACTTTCCCACGGTAGATGCATTGTCCCTGGCTTAATACATAAAGCTGCGTATCAAAAGGGGAGAGAAACGTGTAATGTTATCTGTTCCGCAGCTTTACCGGAATCTAATACCATAAAATAGTCATCCGCTTAATACAGGCGACGAGTAAAGATTGTTTATTTGGTGTTAGAGGAAAAAATGTCATCTAGAAAACTTTAAGAGTTCTCCCTAAAATAAAATAAAAAAGTTTCCATTTCAAGTAAAATGTGCGCAGTTACTTTTTCACGTTGTATAGATAAGATTAATGTTAGAGAGACAGGGATGTATGAACCATAGAGGCAGAGATTGTGGCTCCTCTGGGGTTGGTGGACAGGAAGGTCTCAGTTCTGATTGGCTCAATCTGCTCCTCATGGGAGGTTTGAACCTGCACAAGGCTCCTCCTCTCCCCCAGGCAATGTAAAGAGGTTCTCCCATCAAAAGCATTAATGGCATGTCGATTAGATTAGGGTCTGAATACTGAGACTAGAATGAAGGGGCCAATCTGGCACGGCCCTGGGTTGGGAGTTGGGCTGCTTTGGATAAACTCAGGGCCCCTTTGTTCAATATGCAAAAAATAATACCTTTGGTGGAAAAATAAACTTTAATTTCAGTGAACAGCAAAGAAGAGCACTGGCCCCAGGGTCACACTGCCCTTTCGTCCTAAAAAGAGTTAATCTATTCTAAAATTCCAACCTTAGGCCCTGTTCACACAGAGTTTTTTTGCAGGCAGAAAAATCTGACAGATTTTGACTGCCTGCACTCTCCTTGCCGCGTATTTCCGCCATGTTTTTTGCTGTGTTTTTTGCCATTGAGCGGCGCAGGCAAAAAACGTCGCAAAAACGGCTTCCTCTGCCTCCCATTGATGTCAAAAACTGCTTCCTCTGCCTCCCATTGATGTCAAAAACTGCTTCCTCTGCCTCCCATTGATGTCAATGGGAGGTCAAAGACGGAAACGCCTGAAGAAAAGGCATGACGCTTTGTTTTCCCGCAAGCGTTTTTTTCCGCTTGTGGAAAAAAAAAACGCCTCCACCTCCTATTGAAATCAATGGGAGGCGTTTTTGGCAGTTTTTTGGCGCGGTTTCCGACGCGGTTTGCGCATCAATAAACGCGCCAAAAAAACTCAGTGTGAACAGGGCCTCAAGGCTATGTTCACACAGGGTAAGCACGCTGCGTAAAAGTACACAGTGTATCCGTTCTGGACTCCATGGAGAATTCTGTCCGAAAAACCTCACAAAAAAAAGTCTGCACTTACCTGTCGTCATGGTGATGCATCCCTCTGAGGAATTGCAGGCCAACCTACTGGGATGATGTTTCATCCCATGTGACCACTGTAGCCTGTGATTGGCTGCAACAGTAACATGGGATGAAATATCATCCCTGGAGGCTGGCCTGGATGATGAAACACAGAATTCTGGGTAAGTATAATCTTTTTTTCTGAGTTGCAATTTTTGCGGCGGAATCACAGCTTTTCCGCCGCAAAAATCACAACATCTGCTATTTGTTGCGGGTTTTACCTCATCATCATGGGGGAAACCTGCAACAGAAAACCAGCAAACATAAATTGACATGCTGCGGATTAAAAAAAAGGCACCGCAGGTCAATTTATGAACTTTTTTTGGCGTTTTTTTTTACGCAACATGTGGATGAGACTTGTTCAAATCTCATCCACTCTGCTGCTACTGTATGAGAGTATGTTCACACGGCCTATTTCCAGCCGTTTTTCGGGCCGTAAACTCCCCGAAAAACGGCTAAAACTGCGGGGGGCTGAATGCCTCCAAACATCTGCCCATTGATTTCAATGGGAAATATGGCGTTCTGTTCCGACTGGGCGTTTTTTTTACGCCTCAGTTTCAAAAAACGGTGGGTAAAAAGACGGCCTGTAAAAAGAAGTGCATGTCACTTCTTGAGCCGTTTTTGGAGCCATTTTTCATTGACTCAATAGAAAAATACCTCCAAAAACGGCCGTGAAAAACGCAGCGAAAAACGCTAGTTTGATTAAAAAACGGCTAAAAATCATAGGCTTTGAAAACAGCTCCGTATTTTCAGCTGTATTTTGTTAACCGTGTGAACATACCCTTAGGCTATGTGCACACGGTTAACAAAAAACGGCAGAAAATACGGAGCTGTTTTTAAGGGAAAATAGCCTCTGATTTTCAGCCGTTTTTTAAGCATCAAGCGTTTTTTGATGCGTTTTTTATGCCTGTTTTTGGAGCTGTTTTTCTATCGAGACAATGAAAAACGGCTCCAAAAACGGCTCAAGAAGTGACATGCACTTCTTTTTTACGGGGCGTTTTTTTACACGCCATTTTTAAAAATGGTGCGTAAAAAAAAAAGCCCCGTGGGAACGGAAAGCCGTTTTTCCCATTTAAATCAATGGGCAGATGTTTGGAGGCGTTCAGCCTATGTATTTTCAGCCCTTTTTCGGGGCAATTACGGCCCGAAAAATGGCTGAAAATAGGTTGTGTGAACATTCCCTTACACTACGGATTTCCCACAACGAAATCTGTTGTGGAAAATGCGCAGTATTTATGCTACGTGTGGACTTACCCCTATCCTGTACTACATCGTGTCATGGCAGCACTCCTTCCATGGCTCATGGAGGCTTCATCCTACACCCGTACTTCCCAAATATCACTAAGAAGATGATTATTGTTACACTATTTTATTAATGATGTCATCACTCACCTGATCAAAGAGCTCAAACAGCTTGGCACTGGGCTGGTGAATGGTGCAGATTATATTCCGGCCGCCTTGAGCCAAAGATTTCATTAAGGAGACAACCTGAAAACAGGAGGAACTGTCCAGACCACTGCAAAAGGGAGAAAAAATTTTTTTTTGGTGCAATGATGTCATCTAGAAATATACAATAAATATACGGAGGCAAAGAGTATGTGGCATCACTAGCGGGCGTAATATACTACACTATGTCATAGACACTTGTACCGACTAAATTGTAGGAACGCGATCAATTAAAGAGGACAACCCCTTAAGGATGCAGTCAATTTTGGCTTGAGGTCACGGACATTTTTTGGTTTTGCCTCCCAGTGTTCCCACAGTCATTACTTTTTTATTTCTCCATATCTATATGTCTAAGACCCAGGCACTGTTATTTGGGCACTATATAGAGGTATCATATAGGCACTCTTATTTGGGCACTCTATAGTGGTTCATGTAGGCACTGTTATTTGGGCACTATATAGAGGTATCACATAGGCACTGTTATTTGGGCACTATATAGAGGTATCACATAGGCACTGTTATTTGGGCACTATATAGCGGTATTATATAGGCACTGTTATTTGGGCACTATATAGAGGTATCATATAGGCACTGTTATTTGGGCACTATAGAGAGGTATCATATAGGCACTCTTATTTGGGCACTCTATAGTGGTTCATGTAGGCACTGTTATTTGGGCACTATATAGAGGTATCACATAGGCACTGTTATTTGGGCACTATATAGCGGTATTATATAGGCACTGTTATTTGGGCACTATATAGAGGTATCATATAGGCACTGTTATTTGGGCACTATATAGTGGTATCATGTAGGCACTGTTATTTGGGCACTATATAGAGGTATCACATAGGCACTGTTATTTGGGCACTATATAGCGGTATTATATAGGCACTGTTATTTGGGCACTATATAGAGGTATCATATAGGCACTGTTATTTGGGCACTATAGAGGGTATCATATAGGCACTGTTATTTGGGCACTATATAGAGGTATAATATAGGCACTATATAGAGGTATCATATAGGCACTCTTATTTGGGCACTATATATTGGTATCATGTAGGCACTGTTATTTGGGCACTATATAGAGGTATCACATAGGCACTGTTATTTGGGCACTATATAGAGGTATTATATAGGCACTGTTATTTGGGCACTATATAGAGGTATTCTATAGGCACGGTTATTTGGCCACTATATAGAGGTATTATATAGGCACTGTTATTTGGGCACTATATAGAGGTATTATATAGGCACAGTTATTTGGGCACTATATAGAGGTATTATATAGGCACGGTTATTTGGGCACTATATAGAGGTATTATATAGGCACGGTTATTTGGGCAATATATAGAGGTATTATGTAGGCACTGTTATTTGGGCACTATATAGAGGTATTATATAGGCACGGTTATTTGGGCACTATATAGAGGTATTATATAGGCACGGTTATTTGGGCACTATATAGAGGTATTATATAGGCACTGTTATTTGGGCACTATATAGAGGTATTATATAGGCACGTTTATTTGGGCACTATATAGAGGTATTATATAGACACTGCTATTTGGGCACTATATAGAGGTATTATATAGGCACGGTTATTTGGGCACTATATAGAGGTATTATATAGGCACTGTTATTTGGGCACTATATAGAGGTATTAAATAGACACTGCTATTTGGGCACTATATAGAGGTATTATATAGGCACTGTTATTTGGGCACTATATAGAGGTATTATATAGGCACTGTTATTTGGGCACTATATAGAGGTATTATATAGGCACTGTTATTTGGGAACTATATAGAGGTATTATATAGGCACGGTTATTTGGGCACTATATAGAGGTATTATATAGGCACAGTTATTTGGGCACTGTATAGAGGTATTATATAGGCACTGTTATTTGGGCACTATATAGAGGTATTATATAGGCACAGTTATTTGGGCACTATATAGAGGTATTATATAGGCACAGTTATTTTGGCACTATATAGAGGTATTATATAGGCACTGTTATTTGGGCACTATATAGAGGTATTATATAGACACTGCTATTTGGGCACTATATAGAGGTATTATATAGGCACTGTTATTTGGGCACTATATAGAGGTATTATATAGGCACTGTTATTTGGGCACTATATAGAGGTATTATATAGGCACTGTTATTTGGGAACTATATAGAGGTATTATATAGGCACGGTTATTTGGGCACTATATAGAGGTATTATATAGGCACAGTTATTTGGGCACTGTATAGAGGTATTATATAGGCACTGTTATTTGGGCACTATATAGAGGTATTATATAGGCACAGTTATTTGGGCACTGTATAGAGGTATTATATAGGCACTGTTATTTGGGCACTATATAGAGGTATTATATAGGCACGGTTATTTGGGCACTATATAGAGGTATTATATAGGCACAGTTATTTGGGCACTATATAGAGGTATTATATAGGCACGGTTATTTGGGTACTATATAAAGGTATTATATAGGTACTGTTATTTGGGCACTATATAGAGGTATTATATAGGCACGGTTATTTGGGCACTATATAGAGGTATTATATAGGCACAGTTATTTGGGCACTATATAGAGGTATTATATAGGCACGGTTATTTGGGCACTATATAGAGGTATTATATAGGCACGGTTATTTGGGCACTGTATGGCCCTACTTAAACACACACTGGCACTTTTATTAACTTCCTTCTCCTAAACTATGGCATGCATTGTCTTTTCCAAGAATAAGGAATAAAAGAGGGATTCCTACACAATATATTTTTTCCGAGCCTCTGTGGACCTTTATTCCACCCTGGATCCATTAATATAGAACACGCTACAGAGCAAAGCCTCATACTAAGCAATAAAAGCCTGCCCATAATACAACCCACAGCACAAGAAGCCTCCTCTGACCCATTTTCATGATTACTGGTTTAATTAAAAGTTAATGGATTAAAAGATTACAAGTTTTCTCTGTTCTCCAGCAAATGCAGCCGAGACTCCTCGATAGAGTAAGAAGCCCGATGTCAAATACGAAGTAATCCCGGGTAAATTGTAAAGAAAAAAGCCAAAAATATTCTCAAAAAAGAACCTAGAAATTAACAAAATGATCTGTTTGTGATCCATCTGCCATGAGAATAAATGGGTTGCATCCATTTCACATGTTTGCAGTCAGTATCTCGGAAGGAATCTCTTCTCCTATATACAGATGAGTGAAATTATTGAACAATTCCCTAAACTTTCCGCCATTGCGATACTCTAAGTGATGTGATTAAAAGCAAAAATTTCTCTCTACATGCCACTTGAGTGGGCGGGCCCTTCTTGGTCCCCTTCTGCTGTTAGTTTTGAGCCAATCAGATGCTCCGCCCCTGCTGATCCCACCCTCCCCCTCTCATGCGGTTTCACTGAAACACAGAATGAGAAACTGCAGCTGCATCTCCCTCCTCTCCCTCCCTGCCTTCTTTTTGCTGTATTATTGCAAATTAAAAAATTTTAAGGACCTTGTCGGTTTATGAACATTTACATAGAAAGGGAAAGAGGCTGCTAGAAGGTGATGAAGACGTCCCCTGCCTCTAATAAGATATATTACAAAGTTTCATATATTCACATGTACTACAGATTAATGTGAAATAAGTTATAACGACAAGTACACTTTAAAGAAGTTGTACAGGTTTGCCAAAACAGTTCCACACCTGCCCATGGGTTGTGCCTGGTATGGCAGCTCAAGCCCATTGAAGTGAATAGGTCGGAGCTGCAATACCCTACACAACCTGTGGACAGATGTGGCGCTGTTTTTAGAAGAAAGCAGAAGTTTTTTTCTAACCTTTCAGAACATAACAGCGTTTGGTCAGAGAATATATTTTACCATTGTATACAATGGGCAGGTAAAAGGTGAATCGGACAATTAGGTGGGTCAGCTGTTCTTCTCAGCTGGTAGATGTGAGCGAATTTTTTTGTCCAATTCTGATTTTTATCAATTGTAATTCAAGATGTATAGGCGTCTACCTGGTGGGTTCATCAAAGAACATCACTGGGGGATTGTTCACCAGCTCTAGAGCGATCGCCAATCGTTTTCTCTGACCACCAGAGAGGCACCCGGTCCTAGTGTCTGCACACGGCAACAAGCCCAGCGCTGTCAGGATCTCCTTCACCTGAAATCAAGGTGTGTGGTGATTATATGGTCAGACTAAAGCATACTATATACGTTTAACGAAACGCCCCCCCCCCCCACAATCCTATGAATTAAAGGGCCACTAACACCGAAGTTGGCAACTTATACAAGTACAGCAGGGTTATTAGAAAAGCTGCTAATATTACTCACATCTATGAATGTATACGTTCTACAGATATGTCAGATAAGGCAGTAATCAGGGGGAGGAGAGATACTAAAAATCCATCCAATATTTGAAGGAAATCCGCTCTGTTTAGGCTGATAACAGAGAACTATAGATTGCTTTCAATGCTGAGCAAATGGAGGGAGGAAAGACTTTAACTTGAATGTCACCCCACTGATTTTTTTTCTAAGTGAACCAAAATAGGTGCAAATTTTGGTGCTGATTAATTTCTTAATATGTATTTAAAGTGGCCAGAGCTCCATTTGCTGATACAGAGCTCCAAATACCCTGCATAGACATACAGTAGGTTCTAACTATCAAATTCTGGCTACCTGCAGTCACCAGTAGGAGGAGCTCCGGAGCTTACTGTATACATTACTCAATAATAACTCAGTATACACTAAGCTCCCTCTAGTGGTGGTTGCAACCAATTAATGTCCAGTGTACTGGGCCATCTGCCCCCTACTTTTTGGTAATCAAATGTATGTTAAGAAGTAGGGGACAGGTGCAAGGGAGTGTGACTGCAGGGTCAGACTACCCATGTTTTGTTTGTAGTCTGTTACCATGGAGACGTATAGGTCTGCATAGAAGCTATAGACTCAAAACGGTAGCAGATTTTTAATTAAGACTATATGGAAAGTTGCTTAATTTTTTATTTAATATAAGACGTAACATAGGACGACAATCGTTAACGTTAACAATGGTCGTGTTGTTCTCGTTGCATGTATGGGCGACTAATTTAGAACAGTGGGGCCAAAGATATCCCAGCTAAACAGTAATAATGCAATGACATTATTAAGACTCCAATCTCATCAGATCTGTAATCTTTCTAGGTCAACAAACACAACCAGATCATGTAGATTAGTGGAGCAGCAGAAGGTGCTAGATATTCAGGACTCACCCAGATGATTTCTGTTTATGGGACTATCTATTGATTATTTCATCTCCTACATGGATGACAATCACTAATGGTGACCACAGGTTCATCACTCAGCTTTCTACAGACTCTGAATGACATAGAAATCTGCCTTTTTTTTTTTTGTATTATTCTTCTCTTTTACACCCCAACCTAAGTGTGTAAGAGTATGTTCACACAGGCTATTTTCAGCCCGTAAACGTCCCAAAAAACGGCTGAAAAATGGGAGGCTGAACGCCTACAAACATCTGGCCATTGATTTCAATAGGAAAAACGGCGTTCCGTTCCCACGGGGCGTTTTTTATGAAAAACGGCTGAAGAAGTGACATGCACTTATTTCTACGAGGCCTTTTTTTACGCGACCATTTTTAAAAACAGCTGCGTAAAATAACGCCTCGTAAAAAAAAAGTGCATGTCACTTCTTCAGAAGTTTTTGGAGCCGTTTTTCATTGAAAATGTATTTCTTATAGTAGTGTGATTCTGAAATGATATCTATGAACCAGGGCGATCAGGATGATCAGTTCTATAGGCCCCACTAGTCCTTATTACTCTGTAATTCTTTCATTCAATTTATGAAGCAGGAAGTTCACGATGAACAGTCCTAAAAGTCCACGTAGTTCTAACTGTACAGTCATTTCTGCCTTATATTTAGGAATTAGGAAGTTTAGAATGATCATTTTTATAGGTCCTGATATTTCTTATAATACTGTAATCCTGGAATTATGTTTATGAAACAGGAAGATCAGGATGATCAGTTTTATGGGCACCACTCGTCGTTATTATTCTGTAAATCTGACATAAAATGTATGAATCGGGAAGATCATGATCAACGGTCCTAAAAGTCATAGTAGTTCAGTAATTATGGCATCATATTTAGGAATTAGGAAGATTAAGGTGATCATTTTATAGGTCCTGGTATTTCTGATAGTACTGTCATTTTGGCATTATATGTATGAACCAGGAAGATCAGGATGATCAGTTCTAAAGGTCCCAGTAGTTCGAACTGTACAGTATTTTTTGCATTATAATTATGAACCAGGAAGATCGGGATGATCAGATCTATGGGTCCATTCCTGTACCTTCAAAATGTGCTGGATTTCCCCTTTAAGAGGGTGTGTTGTCACCATACCTCACACCTCTGAAGACCTGCCACGTCAACATACTTGTAATTAGAATGATATACTACCGTAGATCTATGTTTATTTTCTTCCTACATCTCCTCAGTGTATCCTATAGGGGGTGTGAGTTCACGTTACCTAGCAACCATTGACTTCCTGTCTGGGTGACCACTATTTCATTGTATGTCTCTACGTGTTCTGAATTAGTCACACAAGTTGTATTTGCTATACCATAGACTGCCTCTCCAGGCGCACAGGCTTGTTTGAGATTGACCTCCAAACAAAAAGTCTGAGAAGATTGTTCCAAAAATGATGCAATTTCAGTAGAAAAGCAAGACGAGGGGGTAAAGGTGCAGGAAAAGGGAACGACTGTAAGATATATGTTATCTCTGTACCGACAGGGAGACTTAGGGGAAGATATTGTGTAGCCAAGGACATAGAAATGAATAGAAAGCTCAGAGAGTATATTATATACTCACCATTTCCCTTCGTCCTTCATCCTTCTCTTGTAGCTTCAGGTGGGCAGAGACCTGTAATACATGTATGAGTGATATATAGGAGAAATGCCCTCCATAAAGTCATAGAAATGTACAATAAGTGTATAAACAGTAATAGTAGAAGTGATATAATAGTAATATAACGCCCAAATCCAAAATAATAAGTAATAGAGGAAAACTTTGACAGTCCATCGTCAGTGGGACCAGTGAAGATGGATTGTGGGTCTATCCAGAATACGGGATACCCCAACATTGGGCAATCAAAAAGTTAATTTATAAATGATCCGTGTCACCCTATGACTCTTCTAGTTCGGGTTTTACGGAGGTTGTCCTTTTTACGTCCTATAGGGAATATGGAGTTAATAGAGAGGGTCCCTGCTGATCACAGTTGACCATGAGAGGCTAGTGGTCCTAGTAACAGGACCCCACTCCCCCAATAAGCTAGTTGTAGGTGGACAAAAAGTTGTCAAATGTTGGACGTTCCCTTTCGGTCAACTTGTGCCCAGGAGACCGAACCTTTACCAGGTTGTTTTTTTATATATAACCCGGCACCTTCTATAAGATGGTACTTGGAAACAACTTAAAGTAAAACAGATGCATTTTATCAATACAAAATTAACCCAACTTTTCCAAAATTGAAATTCTTAGTCCCCCAAAATATTACCAGATACTGATCTGTGTCACAAAAATAGAATTTTGCTACAAAGTTGCAAAGTGGAATATCATTGTGTGACACAAAATACCAGAATTCTGGGACACAGACTCCAATTTTGTAGCAAATGAGATTTTTGTTGCTACAAAATTGGGTTGAATTCTACGGCATTCATGTGTTTTGTGTTTGCAATATGAATTTTGTTACTGCACTTTCAAGTCTTAGCCCTTATTCACACAGGTTGTAAACTCCCCGAGAAACGGCTGAAAAATCTTCATTAAGTAAAATTGAATACATAAGATATTCGGGCACTTTGAAAAATTTGCGCCCCTTATTTTTGAAAATCATGTATGGCGGCTTTGAAATAAGACGTATCAAAGGCAGGGGGGATAATATTTTGCAATGGTTGCGCCGATTTATTTTTGACTTGTATCATTTTTTTGTCGCAGAATCCTACTATACATACATGACCCCATGAGGTAGAATGTAATGTGCGCTGTTTAACTTACCATCATGGCCTCCTGAACAGATAGATGAGGCAGCAACATGTCGTCTTGCATGATGTAACAGGACACTTTTCGGAAGGTCCTCAAGTCGCGAGGCTGCCCATTAATGAGAATCTCTCCCTTCATGCCAGTCTCTCTGGAAAATAAGACAAAACTATATAATTGATGTCTGTACCAGTGCATTCTGGGACTTCAAGTTTCATAGCAAGTGAATGGTTAGACTCTTCTGAGATAAAGCAAGATATGGTTTTAGATTAAAGGGGTTGTATGAAATTAGAAAAAAACATTTTTTATTTTTTTTATTCCAGAAACAGCGCCATTCTGGTCCAAAGGATGTGTCTGGTATTGCAGTTCAGCCTTAGTCACTTGAAGTTGGAATGCTAGACACAGCCATGGACAAGAGCAGTCCTCTTGTGCCTGCTGTTAACCCCAAAATCTATGAATCACAGGAAGCTGAGATATAAGAAACTGTATGGTGGGGTCCTCATACTGTAGAGCTGCTTTAGCTGTCCATGTGCCTGTCTGCAATTTTGGCAAAAACCCCAGCGATCAGCTGTAAACTGTGGGGAATCTGTCAGAAAGTGTTCAATTTCTCTGCAGCGCCACCACAGTGGAAATTTATCATTACACAGTGCTCATTGAAATTAATGGACTGTCCCTGTAATGCATGGATGTGCTGGGTCCTCCAGAGTGAGAGAAGTATTTTATAGCCGCTCTCCCCTCTATTAGGGGACATTGGCGTTAACATTATAATGACTAATAGATTAGGGTCCTAAACGTAGACTCCCATTTATTAACTTATATTTCTGGAAGAGGATATATATATATGGTTTTTTTCTAAGCAGACAACCCCTTTTGTTTTTCTTGCAATACCATGCCTGACCACATGGTGTGCTGTCAAAATAAAGTGCTTTTTCCCATACATACCTATACAATATTCATTAGCACCATCTACTGGTAGAAACATTTACTGCAGTTATCAATTTTTATTTTATGTAAAACAGAAATGACATATTTTGATGTCACAGGACAGACTATAGATGATACTGCCCCATGTGGAATGATCTGTATCTTCTGGCTATATTTATATGACTAGTGATGCTTTTCATCAGCTGGTTCTCATGACTGACCTGTATCCTGCCAGGATGTTCATCAGCGTAGACTTTCCAGCCCCAGAAGGGCCCATTATGGCCACAAGTTCTCCACAACCGAATCTCCCGGAGATCCCTTTCAGCAGAGTTTTATAACCTGAGAGTAAAAACAAAAATACAAATCACCATACACCTAAAGGAGGCCGAAAGTTATAGAGAATGGGGCAAACATTTTGAAATGTGGGTTTTCTAGTACATTGGTGCCTATGGTAGAGATGTTAAATGCTTCTCCCCCCATTAAAATGACTGTCTGGGAATCTAAAGACTATTGGCAACCCTAATAATTCTGGAGGGTTGGGGAGGTGCAGGGGTTAGTGTTTAGGTAATGTAAATATTTCCCAAATTCTTTATAGGGATCAAAGCTGGGATCTGTTTTTCTGATACAGAGATCCAAATCCAGAGCCTTGCGTCACGCAGCCATAGAGTTACATGATAAAATTCTGCTTGCCTGCAGACACCACTAGGGGGAGCTCACTACATAGAGATTCATACAGCTCACATCTATAATAAATCCACATGCAGAAAGTTGCAGACATTGGGCTGCGAAAAAACCGCACCATTTCCTGCATTTTTTTACTGCAGGAAATGGTGCGGATTTTGCTGCGTTTTTCTCAATGTTGGGAGTTGGTGACATCTCCTCTGAAAAATGTAGCAATTCTGTCCCCGTTCCGCAACAGGAATGCTGTGGTACGAAAATTACGCACCGCAGGTCAATTTCCGGTCCTAAATTTTGCACAGCGTGCGGATGAGATTTGTTAAAGGTCACCCACTTTGCTGCTACTGTATTGAGCTGCGTATTTTCCGTCCGCAATCCTGGACAGAAAATACGCAGCAATTCCGTTATGTGTGGACAAGCCCTGAGGCTCTTTTTAAATCTGTTTTGGAGGTTTCCAGGTCAGGGGCGCACGCCCAGAAATCCCCCAATCCCCCTGGCTCAAATAGAAACAATTAAGAGCGCTGGCGAGGCAAGGAAACCATCAGTTCCATTCCCTGCCATTTGGCGATTTTCTTCTGATGCAGCCGGCGCGGTGACGTCATCGCGCTGCCTGCATTGTTCTGCTGGAGCAGGCCTGGTCAGAAGAGCTGGAGTAGGTTAGCAATATACTTTATGCACGTTTTCGGGCGTAAATGATGGTTAATTTGCCTGGCTGCTGTGGCCCCACCCCATTTTGAAAAGTGCCGTAGGCGGAGTAAAAATAGAAACGTTTTTTGCGACTTTTCTACCCTACAAAACTGCCATCGAGGCCTTCATAAATTGGTGCAAATTTGTCATATTTTAAGACATACCCCCTTTCTACTAGACCACGCCCCGTGTTGAATGTGTTCCATTTTAAGCCACGCCTCCTTTGCACTAAGTCACACCCCTTGTTGAGCATGTAGAAAAAAGTGTATAAAACACTTCAATAATGTGGCGCACAGCATGTAGGCCAGAATTCTAGCTCAATTTTAATAGCAAATGTTCCCCCATGTGTGACCTAAGCAGGTTCTTCCCTTTTGAGAATCCCTTTCACAGGGACTTCCAGCAGGAAACATAAGTGTTCAATTCCCCTGCAGCACCACCACAGGGGAAATGATGTACTACATGGTGCCTATTAAAATCAATAGGCTGTTAGTGTAAAGCACAGATGTCCGGGGTCCTCCAGAGAGAGAGAAACTTTCTGTATCTTGGTCCCAGAACACGGGCCCAGTGGAAGATCCTCCGGGGCCAGTCCGACACTGTCTCTAACTGGAGCCACACCATCAAGCAGGTACGGAGACAGAAAACAAAGGACAGGCGTAAAAGTGTCCGTCAGTCAGGCAGCGACTTTCCTACTTTTTCACATAAATTAAATATCGGGCCAATATATGAACCCGGGATACTGGGAATGATTCCTGTCTGAGCGGTTACACTATATCCATTGTCCACACCACAGAAAGGGGCAAATTATGTGTCTCCCAATAAAACCCAAGCACCGGATTTCCTCCATGACATTCGCTTATGATCGGCCATTGTACAGTCATTATCCGCCCGACCTCATGACACAATAATGAAATAATTTTTTGACCCTTCTGAGGCGATAAATAGCAACTATTCATCCTCTATGGGGACCTGAGACAAAACATCAGTGTCAGGACGATCGCAAGAGATGGCGGTTCTTCTCCTAGTTCTGTCGAGGAATTCTGGTGCAAGTTTCATTCATAAAATAGAATATTCAGTGTTATATTTCTATTCTAGTTGATGATTATTCTTAATGTTCTTACTTAAAGGAATTGTCTTATATCAGAGCCCTATAAGGGCATATGGACAACATAGAGGGAGGTTCTCGTCTCGGGACTCCCTCTATGAGCCAGGCGAACAGACATTATCCGGACCCAGCTATTTATTATATTGCCTGCATGTAATACTACATTTTCCCTTTAGAGGTCACTGCAGGGGAAAATGAGTAGCCAATGGCAACCTCTTCTGCTAAAATCAACTGGACCTGCGGTAATCTGATCGGCTCCAATCTTAAAGGGGCCGTCTTTTATAAGATGACCTGTTTTAAGATGTTCAATAAAACAATATTCTATCTATCTATCTATCTATCTATCTATCTATCTATCTATCTATCTATCTATCTATCTATCTATCTATCTATCTATCTTATCTCATATCTCATATCTATCTATCTATCTATCTATCTATCTATCTATCTATCTATCTATCTATCTATCTATCTATTATCTATCTATCTATCTATCTATCTATCTATCTATCTATCTATCTATCTATCTATCTATCTATCTATCTATCTATCTATCTATCTATCTATCTATCTATCTCATATCTATCTATCTATCTGTCTGTCTGTCTGTCTGTCTGTCTGTCTGTCTGTCTGTCTGTCTATCTACCTATCTATCTATCTATCTATCTATCTATCTATCTATCTATCTATCTATCTATCTATCTATCTATCTATCTATCTGTCTGTCTGTCTGTCTGTCTGTCTGTCTGTCTGTCTGTCTGTCTATCTATCTATCTATCTATCTATCTCATATCTATCTATCTATCTCATATCTATCTATCTATCTATCTATCTATCTATCTATCTATCTATCTATCTATCTATCTATCTATCTATCTATCTATCTATCTATCTCATTATCTATCTATCTATCTCATTATCTATCTATCTATCTCATATCTATCTATCTATCTATCTATCTATCTATCTATCTATCTATCTATCTATCTATCTATCTATCTATCTATCTATCTATCTATCTATCTATCTATCTATCTCATATCTATCTCATATCTATCTATCTATCTCATATCTATCTATCTATCTATCTATCTATCTATCTATCTATCTATCTATCTATCTATCTATCTATCTATCTATCTATCTATCTATCTATCTCATTATCTATCTATCTATCTATCTATCTATCTATCTATCTATCTATCTATCTATCTATCTATCTATCTATCTATCTATCTATCTATCTATCTATCTATCTATCTATCTATCTCATATCTATCTATCTCATATCTATCTATCTATCTATCTCATTATCTATCTATCTATCTATCTATCTATCTATCTATCTATCTATCTATCTCATTATCTATCTATCTATCTATCTATCTATCTATCTATCTATCTCATTATCTATCTATCTATCTATCTATCTATCTATCTATCTATCTATCTATCTATCTATCTATCTATCTATCTATCTATCTATCTATCTATCTATCTATCTATCTATCTATCTATCTATCTATCTATCTATCTCATTATCTATCTATCTATCTATCTCATTATCTATCTATCTATCTATCTATCTATCTATCTATCTATCTATCTATCTATCTATCTATCTATCTATCTATCTATCTATCTATCTATCTATCTATCTATCTATCAATTCAATTCAATTCAATTCAAAGAAGCTTTATTGGCAGGACCAAATACATATTAGCATTGCCAAAGCAAGTAAGAAGTAAGGGAATGAGGGATAGGGACTGAGGGCTTGGGGATAGGGACACATTTAGGGTCGGGGTTATACAAGTCCATGGCATATCATGTCTCTCTCAGTTTATGGCATGCAGTGACATATTGTGCCGCTGTGCCCACTGTGGTTTCCTCTTCACCCAGCAGGATGTAGAGTTTCTCTTGCTCTTCCATGGAGCTAAAGTCCGGTAAGAGATCAGAGAGTCTCCTGAAGTGAGTGTCCCTCACTGCTGAGTATTTGGAGCAGTGTAGCAGGAAGTGGGTCTCATCCTCCACGGCCTCCTGGTCGCACTGTTGGCACAGTCGGCTCTCCCTGGGCTTGTAGGTCTGTCTGTGGCGCCCGGATTCGATGAGCAGGTTGTGGGCGCTCAGTCTGTAGCGGCTCAGGATCTGTCTGTCTCTGGGGTTTGGCAGTTTCTCCAGATATGGCGCCAGTTTATATTCCCGCTGTAGACTCCGGTATATTGTCAGTTTCTGGGATGTCTTTATGTCGTTTCTCCAGTCACTGATATATTCCTCTTGGCCTTTGTTTATTGTCTTCTTGATTTCGGCTTTTGTGAGGCCGCGCTGGGTGACATTTTCTTCAGGCCGGGTCAGGGTGAGATGTTCTGGGGGGCCTGGTTTACCTGGGACCCCTTGGTGTAACAGGGCTTTATGGTGATAGGAACTTTGCCTGCTGCTGTGTAGATGGGCCCAGAATGATAGCGCCCTCTTCTGGATTGTGAGGTGTAGTGGGAATCTGCCCAGTTCTGCCCGACAGGCACTATTTGAGGTGCTCCGATGGACTTGGAGAAGGTGTTTGCAGAATTCTAGGTGGAAGATTTCTGTTGGGCTGGAATCCCACCTTGACTATCTATCTATCTATCTATCTATCTATCTATCTATCTATCTATCTATCTCTCTCTCTCATATCTATCTATCTATCTATCTATCTATCTATCTATCTATCTATCTATCTATCTATCTATCTATCTATCTATCTATCTATCTCATATCCATCCATCTATCTATCACATTCATCTGGTTAAAAATTGTATCCGCTTTGGACCATTCCTCCCACTGTAAGCTGATACAAGTTTCCAATATGCTTTCTTTATCAATTCCTCATGTTTTCTAAGATCTCTGCTTGCTGTCAGGTGCACAGCTTGTCACAGTTTTTAGAGCTCTGTCCTGTAACGAGCCCTGCACCTGTGTGATCATATGAGTTTTGATGCAGACAGCATGCTGGAAAATGTAAGAACTTTTCACTATACAATTAATAACTTTTATTTGCTGAAACCGGAATATCCTCTTAATCGAGACCTGACAAAGGAAAATCACAGAATCCCCCCCCCCCCCTGAGGTAAATGGGTAAAGATGAGTTAGAGGATCAGTAATATAAGGACCCCGCACTCCGGCATCAGCCCCTTCTCACTGTATGGTCTCATTTTCCATTACGTAATGATCAATAATGACACAGAACTCGGCAATTACTACAGATTCCTGCCCATCATTGATCGGGAGAGGACAATTTAGGTCACTGATCTATCAAGGCCCATCCATTATACATTGTGTTATAAACAGGCGGCAGATCAGAGCCGGGCCGGAGCCAGATGAGCGGAAGACGTCTACAGATTTATATTAGGACCAGCAGAAGCTATGCAACGATAGAGATAGATAGATAGATAGATAGATAGATAGATAGATAGATAGATAGATAGATAGATAGATAGATAGATAGATAGATAGATAGATAGATAGATAGATAGATAGATAGATAGATATGAGATAGATAGATATGAGATAGATAGACAGATAGATAGATAGATAGATAGATAGATAGATAGATAGATAGATAGATAGATAGATAGATAGATAGATAGATAGATAGATAGATAGATATGAGATAGATAGATAGATAGATAGATAGATAGATAGATAGATAGATAGATAGATAGATAGATAGATAGATAGATAGATAGATAGATAGATAGATAGATAGATAGATAGATAGATAGATAGATAGATAGATAGATAGATAGATGATAGATAGATGATAGATAGATAGATAGATATGAGATCGATAGATAGATAGATAGATAGATAGATAGATAGATAGATAGATAGATAGATAGATAGATAGATAGATAGATAGATAGATAGATATGAGATAGATAGATAGATAGATAGATAGATAGATAGATAGATAGATAGATAGATAGATAGATAGATAGATAGATAGATATGAGATAGATAGATAGATAGATAGATAGATAGATAGATAGATAGATAGATAGATAGATAGATAGATAGATAGATAGATAGATAGATAGATAGATAGATAGATAGATAGATAGATAGATAGATAGTATTGATTAGATAGATGATAGATAGATAGATAGATAGATAGATAGATAGATAGATAGATAGATAGATAGATAGATAGATAGATAGATAGATAGATAGATAGATAGATAGATAGATAGATAGATAGATAGATAGATAGATAGATATGAGATAGATAGATAGATAGATAGATAGATAGATAGATAGATAGATAGATAGATAGATAGATAGATAGATAGATAGATAGTGTGATGACAGGGATAGGGAAACAGACAAGTGAGCCCTAATCTACCCGCCACTCAGTCCCTGCCTACTTGCAACGACCCGCCCTTGGCGACGGGGTACAACTGGGCGACGGTCCCTACACTCAATAAGTGCACGACAGACAACAGACAAGGAAACACAGAACAAAGGGAAATGGGGCAGTTGCCCACGGCAACACCGTGAGCAACAAGAGTAGTGAACGAGCTGAGTCAAACCAGGAGAGCAAGAGGTACCAAACGCAGAGCAGTAGAGTAGTCAGCAAGCCGGGGTCAGTATGAAGCAGGGACAAGTAGTACAAGAAGCTGCAGCAGGGCCAGGAAACCAAACGAGAAGAATCACAAGCAAAGGAGGAACAGGAAAGGCAGGTATAAATAGACAGAGGGCGGGAGCTAGCTCCGTCTGGCCAGGCTGTGATAGGCTCTCCCACTCCTAAGCCTGCCATCCTGAGTGGTGGAAGATGGAGTCAGTCTCACAGACATAGAAGCAGGTGCAGACTGATTACCTATGGGCGTGGATACAGAAGCTGTGCCTGGCAGATCCTTAACAGATAGATAGATAGATAGATAGATAGATAGATAGATAGATAGATAGATAGATAGATAGATAGATAGATAGATAGATAGATAGATAGATAGATAGATAGATAGATAGATAGATAGATAGATAGATATGAGATAGATAGATAGATAGATAGATAGATAGATAGATAGATAGATAGATAGATAGATAGATAGATAGATAGATAGATAGATAGATAGATAGATAGATAGATAGATAGATAGATAGATAGATAGATAGATTGTTCTGGACGTTCAGCAGAAGTGAAATCCTCCCCGGCAGGTAACACAAGTCCAGAACATTTTACAGTAAGAAAGTGATTACAACACAAGCAGCAAGTGCCAGGAGAGAAGTGAGGAATTGTGGGTAGAAATAGAGGAGCCTGAGGCGTGTTCAGATTCAGACTGTGACACTTTTTAATGAGCTCTTTTTTTCCTCCACTTTCAGCTAGAAATGTCATTTTCTAACAAATAATGAAATTTTTTTTAATGTCGGACTTAAACCCATTATATGAATATTGTGAAAATGATAGATGGCAAAAGGACAGCAGCTGAAAGTTACACTCCAAAATCTAGAAAATGAAGAATTAAAGGCTCACTCCACCCAAAAAAGTGTAACACGGTCACTTTAGGTGGAGTTACAGTAACTTAAAGGGGTTGTCCGCTTTTGTTAGAAGGGTCCCACAATAAACTAATTACAGGGTGTCCTGCTGTAGGGACCACCAGTGATTAGATGTAAGCTGTTTGGAAACCTGGCAGCAATGGTTTAATTTCCCTACAGCACCTCCACAGGAGAAATGAAGTATTACAAAACTTCTCTTTGAAATCAATGGGTTGTCTGTGTAATGCATGGACATGGCGGGTTCTCCGGAGCGAGAGACACTCTTTATAGTTCTCTGCTGTAAGAAATAGTTTTTAATAATGGCTTTTCTAAATCATACAATCTGTATTGGCGCCCCCTGTGTGTAGATATTACTGTTATATACTTGTTACGGCACCCCCTGTGATTAGATACTACTATTATATACTTGTTATGGCGCCCCCTGTGTGTAGATATTACTGTTATATACTTGTTATGGCGCCCCCTATGTGTAGATATTACAGTTATATACTTGTTATGGTGCCCCCTGTGTAGATATTAGTGTTATATACTTGTTACGGCGCCCCCTGTGTGTAGATATTACTGTTATATACTTGTTATGGTGCCCCCTGTGTAGATATTACTGTTATATACTTGTTATGGCGCCCCCTGTGTGTAGATATTAGTGTTATATACTTGTTATGGCGCCCCCTGTGTGTAGATATTACTGTTATATACTTGTTATGGCGCCCCCTGTGTGTAGCTATTACTGTTACATACTTGTTACGGCGCCCCCTGTGTGTAGATATTACTGTTATATACTTGTTATGGTGCCCCCTGTGTAGATATTACTGTTATATACTTGTTATGGTGCCCCCTGTGTGTAGCTATTACTGTTATATACTTGATATGGCGCCCCCTGTGTGTAGATATTACTGTTATATACTTGTTATGGCGCCCCCTGTGTAGATATTACTGTTATATACTTGTTATGGCGCCCCCTGTGTAGATATTACTGTTATATACTTGTTATGGCGCCCCCTGTGTGTAGATATTAGTGTTATATACTTGTTATGGCGCCCCCTGTGTGTAGATATTACAGTTATATACTTGTTATGGTGCCCCCTGTGTGTAGATATTAGTGTTATATACTTGTTATGGCGCCCCCTGTGTGTAGATATTAGTGTTATATACTTGTTATGGCGCCCCCTGTGTGTAGATATTACTGTTATATACTTGTTATGGTGCCCCCTGTGTAGATATTACTGTTATATACTTGTTATGGTGCCCCCTGTGTGTAGATATTACTGTTACATACCTGTTATGGCGCCCCCTGTGTGTAGATATTACTGTTATATACTTGTTATGGTGCCCCCTGTGTGTAGATATTAGTGTTATATACTTGTTATGGCACCCCCTGTGTGTAGATATTACTGTTATATACTTGTTATGGCGCCCCCTGTGTGTAGATATTACTGTTACATACTTGTTATGGCGCCCCCTGTGTGTAGATATTAGTGTTATATACTTGTTATGGTGCCCCCTGTGTGTAGATATTACTGTTACATACCTGTTATGGCGCCCCCTGTGTGTAGATATTACTGTTATATACTTGTTATAGCGCCCCCTGTGTGTAGATATTACTGTTATATACTTGTTATGGTGCCCCCTGTGTAGATATTACTGTTACATACTTGTTATGGCGCCCCCTGTGTGTAGATATTACTGTTATATACTTGTTATGGTGCCCCCTGTGTAGATATTACTGTTACATACTTGTTATGGCGCCCCCTGTGTGTAGATATTACTGTTATATACTTGTTATGGCGCCCCCTGTGTGTAGATATTACTGTTACATACTTATTATGGCGCCCCCTGTGTGTAGATATTAGTGTTATATACTTGTTATGGCGCCCCCTGTGTGTAGATATTACTGTTACATACTTGTTATGGCGCCCCCTGTGTGTAGATATTAGTGTTATATACTTGTTATGGCGCCCCCTGTGTGTAGATATTAGTGTTATATACTTGTTATGGTGCCCCCTGTGTGTAGATATTAGTGTTATATACTTGTTATGGCGCCCCCTGTGTGTAGATATTAGTGTTATATACTTGTTATGGCGCACCCTGTGTGTAGATATTACTGTTATATACTTGTTATGGCGCCCCCTGTGTGTAGATATTAGTGTTATATACTTGTTATGGCGCCCCCTGTGTGTAGATATTACAGTTATATACTTGTTATGGTGCCCCCTGTGTGTAGATATTACTGTTATATACTTGTTATGGCGCCCCCTGTGTGTAGATATTACTGTTACATACATGTTATGGCGCCAACTGTGTGTAGATATTAGTGTTATATACTTGTTATGGCGCCCCCTGTGTAGATATTACTGTTATATGCTTGTTATGGCGCCCCCTGTGTGTAGATATTAGTGTTATATACTTGTTATGGCGCACCCTGTGTGTAGATATTAGTGTTATATACTTGTTATGGCGCCCCCTGTGTGTGTAGCTATTACTGTTATATACTTGTTATGGCGCCCCCTGTGTGTAGATATTACTGTTACATACTTGGTACGGCGCCCCCTGTGTGTAGATATTACTGTTATATACTTGTTATGGCGCCCCCTGTGTGTAGCTATTACTGTTATATACTTGATATGGCGCCCCCTGTGTGTAGATATTACTGTTATATACTTGTTATGGCGCCCCCTGTGTGTAGATATTACTGTTACATACCTGTTATGGCGCCCCCTGTGTGTAGATATTAGTGTTATATACTTGTTATGGCGCCCCCTGTGTGTAGATATTACTGTTACATACTTGTTATGGCGCCCCCTGTGTGTAGATATTAGTGTTATATACTTGTTATGGCGCCCCCTGTGTAGATATTACTGTTATATGCTTGTTATGGCGCCCCCTGTGTGTGTAGCTATTACTGTTATATACTTGTTATGGCGCCCCCTGTGTGTAGATATTACTGTTATATGCTTGTTATGGCGCCCCCTGTGTGTAGATATTACTGTTATATACTTGTTATGGCGCCCCCTGT